>NC_056751.1:2875297-3065297 GCF_019279795.1 Protopterus annectens
TACAATTCTATGATTATGGTCTAAGTTTAAATATAGTTGTAGCCTCCAAAATGTAGACATGGCTTCCAGTTATGTGAAAAAGTTTGATGTTCAGTCAGAAAACTGTATAAAACTGTCAAACTCTACCATAATTAAGCAAAGTGGGAAAGGAAGGAGCAATCCATCATAGCTGACCACATGCATAAATAAACAATACCATGAGAAATAAAGCTCACTGGAATATACAGCAAAACTAAAGACACACAAATCAAGGTTAACATCAAAAGGTTATCCAAGGTATTGGAAAAACATTATCAAGAAAACTAAAGCTTCTTGTGAATTTTGGC
Source organism: Protopterus annectens (assembly GCF_019279795.1). Classification (NCBI taxonomy): domain Eukaryota; kingdom Metazoa; phylum Chordata; order Ceratodontiformes; family Protopteridae; genus Protopterus; species Protopterus annectens. Next base: position 2,875,624 of record NC_056751.1, read on the forward strand.
TAGCACTGGAAGGTAATGATAATTAGAAATCAATCTTTCCATACATCAGGACATCATAAAAAGGCACTGAACATTGCTCAGAGCTCATTTAAAATGGTACTGCCTGCTCTGATCCAGTGAATACTGCTAATATACTGGCAAACAAATTCAATTTTTATTTCACCCCTGAGACATCTGTACCAAACCCACATATACCTAATGATCTAAAATGCCCTATCATCAAAACAGAACATTTCTTAAAAGTACAGAACCTGATAACATAACAGGCTGCCTGTTGAATAGCACTAAACCTGCACTGGTAGACCTGCTGATAAAACTATTCAACCTGAGTGTATCCTCTGTCTTTGTCCTTGCAGTTTGACACACAGCAGTTCTGATGCATCTGCATAAGGACAGTCCCACCACAGACACCAGGAATTACAGACCTATCAGCCTGATGAGCATCATCTACAAGGCCAAGGAATAGTCATAACAGACCTAAAATTGTGCAAAATGTAACAGTTGTGTAAGACTTATCCATCCTGAAGTTTAGCTTTGGTAAGGGAAGATCCTAATCAAAGAATCTGGTAAATGTTTTGAGAAGATAACACAAGCCATGAACAATGGTCACACTATGCATATAGTATACCTTGACCTTGGCAAAGCATTTGATGCTACACCACAAGCCAACATTATCAAAAAGATAAATACACTCCAAATTGATCCCTATATGTAGTTAGATGGATAACTATTTGGCTGAGGTACATAACCCACAGTGTGGTATCAGGCATGAACTTAGATTGCATAAAAGTAATCATTGGTGTACCACTGGGTTCCATGCTGAGACCTTTGTTATTTGGCATATACCTCGCTAATCCCCAAATCAAAAATCAGAATACTGATTAAGTTTATGATGATTGTAAACTGGGTGTTATATTTGCATCCCCTTCTCTTATGCTGAAGTTATAAACTGAGCTTTCATTAATTGATAGCTGATCCACTGGAAATGGGCTAAAACTAAATGTTAGAAAGTGCAATATTTCTGTATTTGGCAGACATACCCTCAAATCAGTTTATAGCAATAAAAATGGTTGTAACAAGCCTTGGAACATGGGTAGATAACGCTCTCTCTCAGTTGACAATCATATTGCAACAGTGGTCAGAAAATCCTGTCTGGCACAGCTGTTTGCAAGGGTATCTCCTTTCAGTCCAAAGAAGTTTTACTGCATCTATTTTCTCCGTTGATCAGGCCCATCATAGAATGCACTGCCTAGATTGGGATGTATCTTACTAAACATATAAAGCAGTTAGGGAGATCAAAAAAAACTCCTGACAAAATTGTTATGGTTCCAAAGGACCTGAAGGAGGGTTTGGTCCTGTATTCAGTAACCTGCAGACTCCTTAGGGGTGATCTCTGCTTTGCTTTCTGGGCTAGTAGAGATCCAGCAGTTCAATAGCTCATGTTTCTCACCAAATCAAACAGTTCTGCAAACACTAGAACTAGTGACCTAAATTGCCTCAGCAAATAAAACAGTCAAAGAGGATTGACATATTTGTCATGCAGTGACTACCCTCACCTTGGAAAAAAAAACTGCCAATCCAGTATGACACACTATCTTCCTTTAAAAATGACTTAGACAATTGAAAATGTTTTCATAAATTCACCGCTGTTATGACTGGCCTACCTCTTTTTGAAAAAGTAGGTAAGGTCTAAGTGTGGGTTTTGACAATGCACAAATGGTCACATGACCTTGTACATTCTATGATTCCATGATATTATGACACAGCACATGTAAATTATGACGCTCAAGCTGGTGAGGGCATACACTGTAGCTTATACTCACAAGTTACAAGACATGCTACTGGAAAAACAAGACTCCCTGTACGTAGATCAAGGTAGGTTATAAGTATACATGGAGGGGGGCAGGAGCAAAGGATATACATATTAGTGCTAGCTGTCAGAGTATTGCCCTTTGTACGGGACAGAGAGGGAATAGTCTCAGCACAGGTATGTGGACACCAGTGACAGGGATTAGTGATGACACTTAGGGGTCAACAAAGGACAGTTACACTAAACCATACACAGCCAGACACACACACACACACACACACACACACACACACACACACACACACACACACACACACACACACACACAGAGTCAAACACATGCGTACACAAACACACACACATACTCACACAAATGCTCCTACACACATGCACAAAAGCATGCACGAGCAGACACACAGACATACACACGCACACATGCATGCATGCGCACTCTGATTGACTTGTTTAACCTGTAAGTGTACCACTCTTGTCAGTTTTAAAAGGTTATCCACCTAGGAGAAAGATGTGTTACTTCATACCCAATGTACACATGGCATGTGCATCCTGGCAGAGTCAGATCATATTTAAATAGGTCCCTAGGCAAGGTAAAGAACCAGATGCTCCCCAACCCTCTACTCTAGCCAATCCAGTGTCCCAAGACTTGGCTGTCTCTCTCCATTTACCATAAAGACTGTCCAAATATATCAGTGTGCATGCTGTTTTCTTCTTTACTTTAACAATGATTACAGAGATTTGGATTTAATTAAAAAAACTTATTTCAAATTTTAGAGCCCAAACACTGAAAGCCATTTGCTATACAAAACAGTCTCACATGGAAAACAGACAACATGAGCAATAGTAAATTTGTCTTCTCTTGAAACTCACATTCATGAAAATGAAATTAAATTCATAGTCACTGAAAATGCATTTGGCTAGTGGAGGACTATGTGTACCTTGGGTCCTGGGCTGTTTTAAACCATGCCCCCATGCACGCATTTTTAGGACCATGCATAAAACATGTGTTCTTTGATTCACCTCATTGATTGATTTAAATTATAGTTCTTGTTAAAAATTGCAAAATATGTTAGAGTGAGTTTTAGATTTGTATATGTGAACATTTTATTTGCAGTAAGCAGTGAAACAAAAGTACCCATTTCATAACATTTTAACCATGAAAAGCCACTCAAACTGATGTCATTATAATTCATTAATAACTGTACTAAGCAATTACATCTAGTTTATTGACTGTGAACAGATCACATATCTGATTGTCATAAAAATGGCCACAGTAAAAGTATTCAAATTTGCATTATACATATGTACGCTTGTCCTGCAAAAACAAACTAATGACTAACTTGTATCAGTTCAGCAGTGTCAGTCATTTTTATCCACAGGCATCCCACTAACCCAGTAATTACAGATACATAGTTGACTGTATCCTTCTCAGATTTCAGTGTAAAAAAATAACAATAATGACCAGTCACATATGTAAACATTTATTTCACACAGGTGCATGTACACACACACACACACACACACACACACACACACACACACACACACACACACACACACACACGCACACACGCACACACTCACACACACACACACACACACACACACACACACACACACACACACACACACACACACACACACACACACACACACACACACACACACACACTCCTGCAAAGCCAGTTTAAAAAACATTTAAAAATTTCCAAATAAGAGCACATTGTTCTTTCATTTACAGACAGCCCCCCCCACCCCCAGCAGTTATAGCCACTTTTTTGACTGTGTATACACCTTATTGGTATGAAGACATAAAATTACATGTACTTTATTGCTAGCTTTAGATAAACTACTTGAAATTGCAAAAAGATCAGGAGCATCATTCCATAAAATGCAGTCATGTTCAACACAGTTTAAATGAAAGAGTATTTATGAATGCATAAAAAATATTCATTGTCTGATAACATATACTAAGTCAGTATACACAATGAAACTAGTAGTGCAAAGGCTGCTGCTGGCAATCAACATTGCATTTTAATGCCTCATCTGCAAATGAAGTGTCTGTTGGCCTTGAAGAACAAATTGCTTATGTTCCCTTAAACAAAACATAGTGTTCTGGTGATATTGCCATAACATTTCCTGAACTAGTTCAGCTGTGCAATAGGAAATGGCTACCAAAAAGTGACAACTAATTCTTAGTTACTAAGCATGCAGCTTGGGAGACCTTTAAGGAGCCTACCCAAATTCCCAACTGTTCCAAAGCACTGTCTTGCTCAATGTCACTCAGTACGTGAATGAAGGTAGAAAGATTAGAAATCTGCACCCTTGTCACAAGTAGCAGCACATTAAGCCTTAGTCCTTTTTGACAACTGCAAGAGCAATAGTTAACTAAATGCGTCAATTCTTTGCAATCTGATCTTGTAGAGGAGAAGAATGTATCACAGTAATTTGCAGCAATGACTACACAATGAATCCCAAAGATCAGATGGTTCTGATCAACACTCCAGATAATGTAGACTATATATGACTTATCAGTTGGCCACCCCTTTACAGTTGCTGGAGGCTGCAAAGAAGACAGTGCAAAATATATTACTAAAATGCAACTTGCTTACACTACTAAATGTAACATACATGGACTATAGTACATTATCCAGACATTAATTAACTAATTCATTCTTCAGTGCAATGAATAAAGTAAAACAATATACAAAATGCTGCAGCAGTTTTTGTTCAACAACTTACAGATTTACAAAAATCAGAAGTATTACTGCATACAACATATTTTTTTTTTTTTTGGGGGGGGGTTACATGCTTACAGGACACCTATGTCATATTTTTGACTTCCTTACATCTTCTTTGCAAACAAGAATAAAATAATCAATCAATCAGAGGAGGTTAGAAAGGATTGAGACGAGAGACTGGATAAGCAAGTCACAACGAAACAATGGGAGGATATATGTATATCTCCAAAAAATATGCAATAAAATCAGGAAGATTAAGGATTTTTGCTTGGAAATGTTTACATAGATATTTTTATACTTCAAGCAGACTACAGAGAATTTTTCCTCAAGTAGATAGCAAATGTTGGAGGTGTAACAGGGAAGAAAGAGGTAATTGGGAACATATTTTCTGGGAGTGAAGTGAGTTAGCGGACTTAAGGATTCCCTGTGGAGTGCACTGATGGAGATGCTGGGTGGGCAAATTGGTGTGACGAGGGAGATGATTTTTCTGAGCTATGATACAGAATGGGAATTGCCTAGACATGGTAAGGTCTTGCTGTCTCTAATTATGGTGTCTGCCAAAAAAGCAATTATTAGAAAATGGAAATCAAATTCTAAACCAATTATATTAGAAGTAGTGAATATAGTAACAAAGATAAAACAACTGGAAATGAGATCTTTAGAAAAAGGTAGGAGCAAACTACACAGGAAAAAAATGGGAATTGTGAGAACAATACATTCAGGGGAGGAATGAGGTTTAAAAGAAGCAGGACTAAAATGAGATATGTAATGCTTGACTGAAAATGATTGGGTAGAGTATAAGTTATGTATAATGTTTTGCAACTATAAGTGTGTCAGTATGGTTTGTGATGTAAAATGCTAGCAACTAGGATTGTGTCTGTGTTTTTTTTTTTCATTTATATAAATGTATGATTGCTTATGTCATAAGTGGTGGTTTAATAAAGGTGTTTCTTGTTTTAAAAAGGGGGGCAAGAATTGAATAATTTATGTAATGTTGCTTAGGTTATATGATATATAGGTTTACTTTTAGATGTGCGAAAGGCAGTCTGCAAGATTTGCAAATGCCAAACGGAAAAAGGTTTGAATGTGCAATGAGCGAATGCACAGTGAGATTCGCTCATTGCACATTTGACATTTGGTGGTGGATTGCACTATAGTGGGGATCGGGAAATGGTTCCTTTCCCCACTGTAGTGTGATCTCAGAGTTAGAATAATAAAGTAGGGGGGTGTGGGGGTGCAGGGGGGCTTGCCCCCCCTACTTTACACTTTTTTTTTTGTTCGACATTAATGTTCGAAAAACAGCTGATCAGCTTTTCGATTTGCTGTTTTTCAAACATTACAGACTGTCAATGTTTACACTTTTGTGGTTTTGAGTCACTCATATGAACCACTGTGATTCGAGTTTTTAAAGGTAAACCAATATATAGCAATATATGTGAAGCATAATGTTTGTTAATTTTAACTTAATACAGTTTGGTTACTTTTATATAAATGTAAATGTGCCTGTGTCACAAGTGATAATTCAATAAAGGTGTTAAAAACATAAACCTACAGAGTCAAGAGCCAGTATGTGGACAAATTGAGCACTATGCAGTGTAATTAATCCAGCCATACAAATATCCAAATACTTGGCTGTTTCACTCCACTTACCAGAACTGTTTAAACATGTCAATGTACAAATTATTTTCTTGTTTAATTTTTACAATTATCATAGACATTTGTATTTCATTTAGAATGTATTTCAACATTTACAGAAAAAAACACTGGCATCCATTTTTAAACAAAACATTGTCACATTGAAAACAGACTTAGCTTGAGAAACAGTAAACTTCTTTTTCCTTGAAACTCACATTATATGAAAATACACCAAGCAACTTATTAAACTACAAGATAAATCCTGGGATTCATAATCAAACAGCATATAGTGAAGTACTAATTAATACCCATGTTAAACAAAACGCAAATGAGTAATGCATTTGCTAGTAGCCTGGTACAGCCCACTGGATGAAAGTGTCCCTTTTTAGGAGCAGCCTAGGAGTACTGACTGGTGAATTAACTTGGCAGAATCATATAGAAGACAAATGGAGGCTGAAGGAATCAAACCATGTACAACAGGAAGCAACTCTGCATCAGCTCCCAGCTTTACTTATCCGCACCAAGTGGTAGACAAGCTGTTGCAGACCAAACACATTCCCGGGATTCATGAAGCTTGCGCCAAGTGCATGCGTAGCATCGGAGTTCTAACACCAAAGATGGCTGCCGAGCGATTCAGGTACGAGCCGTTTCTATGTGCACTACCTGCGTACACTACGCCCGCACAACTCCTGAGCCTTGCATGCTAATTACCCCTTTTGCAGCAGTGAAGCATGCAAATGAAGGTATGTAGCAATTCAGGAAGTGGTGCAGGCATAGTGTAAGCATGCAGAAGTGTAAACCGGTTTACATTTTTGCAAACATAAAATTGGAGCCATGACAGCCGACCAAACACATATATTATATTGTTAATATATTCTAATGGCTAAATATATAGCCATTGGCATAAAAAAATGTGCAAAATATAAAACTGACATTTAATACATATAGTCGCACTACCATGACATGGAAGCTCAGGGCAGCGGTGCGCAAAGGGGATCGCAAGGAATATATAAAAATATAGAATAAAAACACAATGAAACACATATCACAATTTCCCCATATTAGTCAATGGCAGGAATGCTACACCATACTCATGGCGCAAGGGCTGCTAAGGGGCAGTGACAGTGTTATGCGCAGTAGCTAGGAATTAGTAGGCAATGCCATGCAAATAAGAGGAGTAATAGTGAATCACAGATTCCCCGCTGGTGTAAGGATGCACCTCACAGTGTAGCGTTATAACTCCACGGTGAGCCCTTGAGATAAAGATGACATCAAGAGAGGGGTGTGTCACCATTGCTGTAAGCACATTGGAGCATTGCTAAACCGGTCTGCCCCTAGCTAAGCAAAGCTGCAGGATAGCGGGTGTGTCGAATTGCTCATAGCTATGCTTAGCTGAAAGTACACAAAGTAAAAGAGTATGCATGTGAATGGAGATGAAAATGCGAGTAAACCCAGTAAATGGGTATGTGCGGTGTGCACTGCAGCTGAAACAGGAAGGATATAGGAAAGAAATAAGGAAATGCTGCAGCAGTGAAATTGGAGTACAAATGACTAATTAACACCTAGGAGCCTACAGTGGGCCATTGACAACAGCTAACAAGGCTGCAAGCAGCTACCTGCAGAACAGGGAAGGGGAGGGGCTGTACTGCAAAAAAAAAAACAGCAAAGTGTCAAAGCAGAACAAAGGCAATATGCAGTATATCAGTTACAAGGCACATTTTGCCATGACTGGGTAAGGAAAGTACAAAACAAGAAAGACGGCAGGTGGATGCATGCCAGATAATGGGAGTGGATCGAGGTTTAAAAGTGAATTAAAGGGCAACAGATTAATCAAGGCAGGCAAGTAGGTCTCCACAGTAAAGGCCCCACACATGCGATACTCATTGCAAAACCCATAATTAAAACACACAGCAGCTGGAATAGCTCATACACACCCACTTACATCAGCAGCATCCATAGCACAATACTATAAAGTGTGAAAGCACCTTACACACATTTGTGTATCCCCATACACTCTGCACCAGTGGTGTAGGCAGATGGGGAACTTTTATTATGTACATGTTAGGGGCTGCCATAGCTTTGATCCACCAGCATGTGTTGGAGACTGAAGGTGGTGTGGAGGATGCTGCACACGACCACCGTAGGCACCAGAGGAGGAGGAGAGTGTTCAGACCCAGGGTAACCTACCAGGGGCTACATGCTCTGGAGATAGTAGAGCATTACAGGGTGGACAGGGACATCCTACAGCAACATGTGGAGCTGTGCCGGCCATGCCTCAGAGCTAGAACAAACAGAGGGGAACCCATCTCAGTGGATACGAAGGTGTGTGTAAGCCTGAGAATACTAGCTACAGGTACCTTTCAAAGACCAGCTGGGGATATCATAGTTATATCACATGCATCAGCATGCAGGGTATTACACCAGTTCCTGGATGCCATGTCACCACATGCCAATGAGCACATATACATCCCTTGAACACAGGAGGAGTTGGCCAGCAATATGCGTCTCTTCCACCATGTGGCACAATGCCCAGAGGTACTGGGTGCAATAGACTGCACGCACATACACATCAAGTTGCCACCCAGTGAGCAGGGTAGGCACTACATAAACCACAAGGGATACTCCTCCATCAACTGCCAGGTCGTGTGCAATGCCCAGGGCATTATCATGGATGTGTGTGCTGGCAGCCCTGGAAGCTATCATGACTCCCACATCTGGCATGCCTCACAGCTGTATCGGTTATTTGCCAGGGGGGACATCCCAAATGGCCACCTTGTGGGGGATGCTGGCTATGCACCGGAACCATGGATGATGACTCCCATCAGAAATGCACACACACCCATGCAGGAATGCCATAATGAGGCACAAGCACAAACCAGAATCATCATAGAGCATGTGTTTGGGATGCTGAAATCACGGTTCCATTGCTTGGACATATCTGGTGGAGCCTTGCAGTACTCTCCAGGCACATGTACCCACATCTTCATAGTGTGTGTCATGCTACATAATATGGTCCTGTGGAAACAGCTGCAGCAGGGACAGAATAGTGAAGGCCCTCATAGCCCACCACCATTGCCAAGGGCCCCAAAAGCACAGAGGTACTCAGACCATGAACACCCTGAGCCAGCCCCAGTAGGCAGAAGGAGGCATGCCCAGTATGCCCATGTCTTGGCAAAGAGGGAATGTATAGCACACACACTGACAGTGTAAGCACCTAGGGACTGACACCTTTCTCCGCCTACACACACAGTAAAAATGGAAGGCACATGCACACGACTACCTGTAAATTGTCATGTACAGGCAGTCTACTGTGTGCATCCAACACAGGCAGCCCTCAACTGTTGCACACACAACAGCCATTGGCACAAGGTAAGTCAACACCTGAACAGTAACTTAAGCTATCGGCATATGCAGATACTGTATGTATAGATTCATAGGTAGGTACTTGGCCAACTGCCAGAGGCCATTCATAAGGCCAGCCAAAATGTGTCAGCTTTTGCCACCCCATTGATTCATTAACCATCCCTCTGTGGAGCAGAGCCAATAACGGGATCCCTGGGGTGCATCTCCTGTTCCCCAGCCACCCTTCAAGGTTTCTCTTGCAGAGTGTTAGTGAGGGGCTCTGTATAATGTAGTTAGGGATGTTGTTCCAAAGTATGGGGAGTGTCTGTGACAGGAATCTGTCCCTCCAGCATCCTCCGGGTATTGTTGTGGCAAGGTCAGCTCACTACAGTGTGTGGCTCATTGTGACATGGATTCCCATAGGTGGAGCATATCCATCAAGCCTAAGCTTAACAAGGCTGTGTTGGCCAGTGGAGATCATCTCTGGATAAATGAGATGCCACTGAGTAAAGCAGGAGTTTATTCAGTCAGGCTGCATAAGCCATATGTTGGAGGCCAGCATTCCCCTTGGTGAGGTGCATTCGTGGACCTCCCAGCTGTTGGACGTGTCCTCTGAGGTACATCCCACATGGGTTATTATACCCTTTGATGGGACTGATGAGTGATGATTAAAGGGGCACTATAACCCCAGTATGTCTAGATGGGAATCCTGTAGTAATCAGATGGCCTACATAGAAGGATGTCCTAACTACTGTGGAGATATAATTGTCAAAGGGGAGATCACTATCTACCTTAGTCCCCAGATACCCCATTACCTCGTCTGTATTATAAGTGGCTGCCACTCATGTGTTAATATGTAGGTGCCAATTCCACAATGGAATGACCATGCAGTTAGTGGCACTTGGCTGGAGGCAATGTCATTGGCACTCTGTGACATTCTCTGTGAGGCCCCTTGAGGGATGTCCTTGTCAGCTGGACTATCAATCATGGCTCCCAGTTTGCAGTCATTGCCAAACATGGTCTGCCATAGTCCACCTGTGTTTGTCTGTATATCTGAGATGTATATGCCAAACAGTAGGGCTCCCAGGACTGAGACCTATGGGCCACCAGTCGTAACTGTTCAAGAGTTGGACCTGGAGACCGCTAGTCATATCATGTGGGTTCTGTGTGTAAGCCCATTGGCAACCGAACCTGTGATGTATGGGGGAATGTCCAGGCTGGTGTGTTTATCACTAATATCTGAGTGGGGCATGATTTCAAAAGCCTTGGTGAGGTCCAGGTAATATGTGTGAACCACCACCCCCATCATCTAACGTCTTGGTGACTGTATGTAAGACGTCAAACAGGTTCAGTAGGCATGAACTGCACTCAACCAAGCTGACCTGGGTTGGGTCATGTGTTCGAAGGTTACCAATATCATTGTTAATGAGTGCCATGAGGATGCGAACTATACCATTGCCGACCAGGCTAGTCAGGCTTATGGGGTGGTGGTTACCATGGTCAATTGTTATTTCACCTTGATGGAGTGGAATAACCGTTGCCACGCTTCATTGTATGGGCATGTAGCTAGTGGAGAGGCTGAGGTAGAAATGCTTAATTAGGTGAGGGGCAGGTTGTCTTGTACAGTTTGCAAGATGCAGTCTGGGTTAACATCTGCCTCCATTGACACTGTGTTCTGCTGTTAGAGAGGGCCATTTCCACCTGTGCATCTCTGATGGTTGGGATACTGTACCTTTTGGGTAGCGTTGTGGGCTCTTTAGGGGGTAAAGTATGCACCAAACGTATCTGCAAGGATGTTGGCGATATCAGTAGGGTCATCATATTTTGTGCTATATTTCACCAGCACAGTGCAAATCTGTGTGTCACCACGTAGATCCTTGACATAGCCAAAGAAGGCTTTGTGGTTATCTTTCGAATCCTTGCGTATTCTCCTGCTGATGTTAGCCTTGGATGATGTCATGAGGGACCTACGTATCATACTAATAGTGGTCACAGATGTCTGCCCTTCTTGGGATTTGATGTGTGTCTGGAACACTGTCCTTCTTCTATAGTATAGCCTGTTTATTGAAGAGGTCCACCAGTCCTTGTCTAGGAGGAGTGACTCTTGGTTTACCAGTGATGGCACCAACCATACATCCGTGTAGGTGCTTATAGACTGCATTTGTAAATCTGTCTGTATCTTGAGCAGTTTCCCCTTAGCATGGGGGCTGTGAAGCCCCCCACCCCTGTCACTAGTAGTGTAAATTTAGCTGTAGGAAAGGTATAGACTGTGGTATCTGTGGGTGGTGGGGATGCTAGGATGTGGAAAGAGTGAATAGTTCATGGTCAGATCTAACCATGAATGGTTAACCTCCGCTGTGGTGCATCTGTTGCCCATGTTGATGATGACCACATCTAGTAATTTCCACCCCACATTAGGGAGGTTACCACCTGATACAGGGCATAGGAGGTGATACATTCCAGGAAGCACTGGTCCTGGAAGTGAGTACCGGAGTACGTTTCCCAGTTAATGGTATGGTAGTTAACATCGACCAATACCAGGGTGTGTGTTAGAACTGTCATGTTCTCCACTGCCTCCGGGTAGGTGGAGTGGAGGTCCTGGGTCATGGAGGGTGATCCATAGCAGGCCACATTCCACATTGCAGTTGTGGCTGATGTTAGCTGCACATGGATGATCACAGAGGTATCATGCTGCCCCACTAACCTGGACGTGTAGGTATCCCTAATTAATATGGATACAGCCCCTCCATGTCTGTCAATCCATGTTCTGTGGCTGAATTGTGTGGTATGGGTTGTAGTCTGGTAGTGCTGGTGTGCTCTCAGGAGCCTTTAGACAGATTTAAATTAATGCACAAATGTTGATGTTGTCCATCCTGAGGAGTGCTGTGAGTGCATGCATGTTGTGATCACAACCCCTGGTGTTGAGTAGCATAATCCTCATTGAATCTGCTATTGTGCTGTATATGGAGCTGGTATTCACCTTTGAGACTCTCCTAAATAAGGCACCATGGGGGCACCAATAGCCTTGGCCAGTATTCAAAAGTGTAAGGCTGACACATAGGCCGGTATGGTATCACTGCATGCATGACCCCATCTGTGCTTGTTTTTCATCTCCCCTGTAGATAACCTACTGGTAAGCAATAGAAAGCCTTAAAGTTATACATGTCTTCTAGCTTCCAAGATAGGCTTTTGGAGTGACTAAGTATCAGTGTTCTGTATGTTCTTGCTGTACTCATCTGTTTCCTGACTACATGGTGAGTTCTCACTGTATATTGTGATCTGAAGGTCTGTTTATTCACAAATTATGGCTATGATGGCCTGCACATTAGAGGTTCACAGATAGCCTACTACCTATCTGCCCAAGGGCAATTAGAAGCATAGCAACAGTGTGTTGGCCTTCCCTGCACCATTGATGAAGTGACTGAGCCTCTGTCAAGCTTAGCCAATGAAGCAATTCCAAGCAGAGTTGCTGGAAGCTGTTAAAGACTGGAGTTGTTGAGGGTGATAGGGGCACAAAGTGATCTAAAGAGGGCATGTTAATGTGGCAGTTCAACAACATTCAATTCCTCCAACAGGTCTTGCGGCTACCAAACTGAACAGGCTCCCCCACCCGCTGGCTGTATGGTTCTGGGGCACATGATCCCAGGGGTATATAGTCTGTTAACCATTCACACAAGAAGGTTTCCCTTGTGTCAGTGAGGGGCTATGCCTAATGTAGTTAGGAATGTAATGTATTGTCTCACAGTACATTTGTTATATGTTGTTATTTGAAGAGTACGTGAAGCTCAGTGAGTTTGGGGGCTCCTGCCCTTTGCTTAGCCTAGCTTATACATAGAAATCATATAAATAGGAAACAGGCGGAAGCAACGTTAATGTCAACAGTGTAATGGTTACAGCATCCGCATAGTATCTGTGCATTCAAGGTTACAATCCCAATAATGGCAGGGATGTTTATCATGTGCAAAAGTATACCTTAACCACAGCTTGCATATATAGGTAGTAATCGTCTGTATAATAAACATTTGAATCACCCATATAAACCCATGTGTGCAGGAGAGTACAGTCAACAGAGAATGTAATGTTATGTCAGCACATAGTTAGATGTTATGTCACTGACGTGTATATATCCGGAGTAATTAGCGGATGTGGCCGTGTTTGCGTGCACAGGTTATACTTTACAAAGTTTGTTTAACTGTTGCTAAAATGTCACACAAACACTTTTAAACATGCTTACGACTGCTTTAATGAGCCTTATTCTGCAGTAAAAAACATTCATAAAGCATTGCAAGTGTCGAACCCTAGACCATGCACACTATAATCATGGGACATACCACTAAGCCATCCAAGGTGCACACATGTTTCATGGTCTTGAGACTACACATTATACCATATCCATTTCACTGAAATGATCACAAATGGGACAGTGACTTTGTGTACATATGTACAGTACATTGTAATGTACTGTAGTTTGTGAACCAACACATTCCAGTCTATAGATGTATTACTGTTACAATCTAATATGAAATATATATATATATATATATATATATATATATATATATATATAGATCAGTGATGCCTGCACATCTATATATATATATATATATATATATATATATATATATATATATGTGTGTGTGTGTGTTATACAGTTACATTAATAGCCATATATAAACACACTTTGTGACACAGAAGCACTCCAAAGGAATTGGAGTGTACACAAAACACATTCAGCTCTGGTATTATAACAATTAATATTAACCATAATTCAATCATGCATCAAGGAGGGCCCGGGTCGGATGTCCAATAAGTGAACTGAAGGGGCATACATGAAGTATGGGGACAATATAAAAAGGACACAAAGCAAGAACCTTACTCATTCATAATACACCCTGTCATGTCACATTGCAACACCTACTTTCAGAAACATATGAACATTAACATATATCAGACATATGTACACCAACATTTTTTTTCAGTAGTGAGGAATGTCTGGAGTACAATGTATATTCTAAACACCATAACATTCATGCATATCTCAAATGCCTTAGTGGTAAAGTCAGTGACTGTGGTGTTCATGTTACCGGGTTCAAGACCTGCAAGGGTTGTTAGGTTATTTTGAGGGGCAGAATAAGGACTTTTGGATGCAGGTGGATTAAAGCTCTCTTAAGCAGCTGTAAGTGGGTTTCCACATGAAACACTGTAAACGGAGAAGCGCTTCACACGTTTGACCATTGCTTAATGTTGCGCAGACTACGGGCAAACCTGCTCACAACCGTGTAAATGTGCGTTGTTCCCACTTTCCCTACCAGTGCCTACTCTGAGAGGTAAAATAAAAATACCTTCCAGGAGGACCACCTGCAACCATGTACTCCATCCTCAGAATAACCTACCACTAATCTACCTGGGATGTACCTATCCCAGTTGTGTATGCAGACAGGTTAAAACACAAAAGGGAGGAATGTGTTGAAATAGGACAACCTGTCATGTACCCAATTAAAGGTGTATGCTCATATATATATATATATATATATATATATATATATATATATAGAGAGAGAGAGAGAGAGAGATAGACACATGTCGATATATACAGGTCTAAATATATATGTAGATATATAGATAGGTTAAAAACATCTACACACACGCACGCATGCACACACACACACACACACACACACACACACACACACACACATATATATATATATATATATATATATATATATATATATATATATACACACACACACACACACACACACACACATACATATATGTCTGTAGACAGCAAATGGAAGTGGTCTTATCTGAGTATAACATGGACCATAGCAATCACACATTCCATCCCCCCCAAACAATATGGACATATCATATGAAGAGTATATGCCAATACACAATTACAAATATGTTCTATGAACACAGTCACCAACACAACTGCAATGACTGCAAATATCCATGACAGAATTACACAGACAGCTTTCATTTTGCAAATCTTTATTACATTCTGATGTATTGCCAAAAGGATTCAAGGACTAACAGTACCTGCATGCTATACAGGAAGCATGTAATAGTGCCTTAATGAATCAGCCTGCAATTACCATAGTATTAGTCCACTAAGGGATAGGTGTTCACATAGGGAATGAACACCCACACACATATAGACATTGTAAGAAAGGGATTCCTACACCCCTGCATGTGCAATGTACACCCACCAACATCTATTCTACAACTATAATAATTACATCAATACATGCTGTCATACCATAACCAATTATGCAACTACTGTACGACATCTGCTGAAACCTGAACATACCTGGACACAGACACACTAACGTGGCCCTATGTGAAATAGTTGGCGTTATACAATTGAACAGCTGCTGATGTAACAGGGTCTGTATGAACTAATCCCGTTTCAGAGGGCTGAAAGGTTCTTACACCAGGACGTTTTACCGAGTACTGATTATTAGCACAGTATGATACACAGTAACAACAAACTAAATATGTCTGGTAGGCACATTGTAAACCCCCTAACATTATATGCATAGCTATGCAGCCTTGAGCTGGTCAAACAACCTGGCCAGACTGAAACATATGAAGAAGTATTAGGTACAGACAAACCCTGCACAAGTAGCAATGTTCAGAAATATGACAGCAGTACTCACATTCAGACCAACTCCTCTAGGCATTACACACAATATAGTACTGTTTGTCTCCATACAGCTGTTGCAATAGATTCCAAACAAAACTTCCACACTGTCTTTCTCACAAGTAAGGCAAAGGGACAACGCCCAAGTGGAGTACTCCATTATACTCCACTGTAACCATGGTATTGGCTAAGGCAGTAACACCACAGCTGGTGTGCATGCAATTATCTACTTAGGAACACCAATAGCACATGTTACTGATCTGTAACTATAAAAGGTTGCCTTGTCACACATTCAGACCATCTGTATCCACCTGTAGGACAGTACAAAACACTGAAAGACGAACCGAAAATGAGTATTACACCAATTAATAACACCTCTTATTACTAATACGGTATGTATAACGTAGTATGTCTGTGTATGTAGTATCTGTACTGTAAGAATTACAGTGTAATCAATGCATATAGTGGAAATATCTATCTTGTAGTGATGTATTGTCGAGCAGTAGTAATGCTTGTAGTATGCTATGTGTGTACTGCTGTATGTCACACGTCACACTCCACATACACCGCAAGGGATGATATGGGCTTGAAACCCACCAATTCGCTTCCAGCTACTGTCAATGTCAGGATTGGTCCAACAAGTATGTGCTATAACAGGGGATAGTATATGTCAATATATTGTAACAGCCGACATATGTATGGGTGTATAAGTAAGATGAACATGCTAAAGGTGGGCTTACCATGCAAATATGGTGTGCATTGTGGGATATTGTGCCAATAACTGTGTAATGTACAGTATTCTAGGCAGATCTGTATTCTACTGTACATAGCAGTTCTGTTATGTTATGCAAACAGTAGTTAAGTATATTGGCAACTACAATACTCAATGACAGGATACATAGCATTAGTATTCATCTGACAGGTTAGCAGCATGATAACAAAGATAACTGGAAGAGCCAGGTAACTATCCATGCACATAACACATGTAATATCCACCTCTCTACTATCATTTGCAAGCAATAACAGCTGTGCATGTGTACATGTTATGCAAATGTGTAGTGACCCTTGTTACAGGGCTGGGTCAAATGGCTATGTGCACACCTACAGAGAGTGGATATTGAGAGTAGAGACACACTGGTTGAACTACCAGGTTTGTGTAGCCCAACCTCTCATTGCCAACCTAACAGCCACCTGCACATACTGTATGTAAGGTAGTGCACAGCACTGGAAATGAAATAGGTTGCATATCATCGTTAACTCCAGTGTAACATCTGCAGTAGGAGTGTAAGATGTAGGAGACAGCTGCCCGTGTGTAATAGCTGCATCATAGGTGATGGCTCACACTATCTGATTATATCCTGATCATGTTGATAGTGGCGTCAGAGCCTATTGATACATGATTCTGTTTGGAGAGTGGGTGTCTGTGCCCAGTAGAGCTCATGGTCCTGGTGGATATGTGAGTATATACCCAGAGAAGGAAACAGACCTGTAGACACTTGCATCATCTGTAATCAACTAACAGGATGTAATGTGCTCCTCAGAGGAGGATTGCTGATAAAGGTAGCTACAATGTTTCCGTAATAGCCAGTGTTGCCACATCCATAACACAAATATTTACATGTGAGCATCACTGTCTAAAACATCTTGTGCATGTGTCCTTCCTGGGGGATTGTAATCTCTATGCCATGTATACTGCCAGACCCACCTAACACATGCCCCACACATTTGGATGCAACTACAGGGGTAAGCTGGAAGGCAGCCCAGTTTACAGCCTTGACTGGACTGGACAGTCATGAGGTGTAGATTAACACATGCAGCTCATCAACACAACAACACATACCCTTACCAGAATACAGTAAGGACACCCACACACACTACCGGAAATTACACACATTCACAGACACGTCTAAGTATCTGTCCAAACAATTGACCCTCCAAGCAGGTTGAGACAGACACTGAAATACACAAACTTTATGACATAGTTTGCATAAATGTGCCACACCTCTGAACACATGACTGGAAACATGAGCAACAGTACTCATTTGTCAAACTCTAGCACTATGGTACACACTGACCTATACTAGAGCATATATACTGTCAGCTGCCTGTCTGCCATGATTAGCCACATACTCATACACTCAGACCACCTTTTGAACTATACACATTGCTCTGGCATATTCCATGTTGTTGTGCAGGACATGTGATTCAGTAGCTTGGACTGCATGGAAACACATGTAGGAACTGTCAGGTCTTGTAGCCCATGTAGGTATGTCCCAAGGGCTGGGTAGCATTCTGCCATTGGCCAGAATGATACTGCAGTACAGGAACAAAAGGATTGTATTCCACAATTGTCTAGTGTAGTGGTACATGTCACAGGGTATCCAGTATCTGTTGTCCTGGGATAACACGGTTGGCAGACCATGATGCTTTGCGAGACAGGGCCTGCACCTGTCACCCCTAGGAATCTGGATACTGCCTAGGGCTCTTGCTTTCCCTATAGTGCATTCATCATGCATGGTTCAAGTGAGGGTCCACTGCTGTTACAGGGACAGCCAAGCAATAAACTGCAGGTCTTGCTGCACAATGATATATGTCAGAAACACTATAAGGACACACACATATGTCAACCACTAACATGGAGAACATATCTGTGCAGTGGCTGAAACATATTTCAATGCTCCAGAGAGCACACCTGCATGACCATGTTATAACACATACCTCACCTCTTGCCCATTATCTTTTATTGGAACACACGGACCGCAGGTGTGTCCATATTCCTGAAGGATATGTACACCTCCACGCTAATTGCACTTGCATAACATCAGATGCATTATGCTGAGCAACTACCTTTGTGCCTAAGTGGAATTCAAAATGTACTTTGAGACAGATCCCCAACCAGGCCGCGGACTTCCCAACTGTCATAATGTGCTGTAATGGGGATGATTAGGTCTGAGACAGAACCATAATAATGGCTACTCTCAACTATTCCAGTATGAACTGGGAAGACGCCTCATGTACCAAAACCTGCGCTCAATGCATGTTGGATTCCATCAACCCCAGTGACCTGGATCACAGTAGGGCTAACAGTATGCTACACATAGTTAGTCTCCAGTGCCAATGTTATGTTTCCTAAGAGCAGAGTGGTGAGTGCCATGGCACCCATGCAAATGGACAATGCATGTGCAAATGCTGAATCCTACACAAATGAACCTTAAGCAGTCACATACGTTCAATGTTCAGTGATTGTGCCATTGAAACAGAACCAGGATTCAACCCAACACATACAAGTAGGCAAACTGGTGGTACTATGCTTTAAACTGCACCACAGAAGATAGTAACTGTTGCAAGAGTGAACACACATGAGTGTAGGTGATCCATGGCCAGCCTCAGTAACATGCATATACACCATATAAAACCACACAAAGCTACTGTGAAACTAATCAGCCACATATTATGAGGCCAAGCACAGAGCATTCTATAGCTGTGTCATTAATCATAATAGCAACGACAAGACCTACCGTGCTGTACAGCACTATGGCATGGGAAGTACTGCACCTACAGAAATAGCACCCGTTCATCCAGATAGGGTCTCAGAGAACCTAAACCCACTTCCACCTCTCCCCACCCCCAACAGGTACACTTAATATATCTATGTACACTATAGGGCCCCTGTACTAATGACTATGCAGGTACAAGTTGCACTCTCTAAAGCCATAGATACAGCTTTCATGGGACCTGTCAACATCCCAAGGTGTATCCTACACAAATATAAGAACATTCAGCTATCCATGTACACATCATGTTCAATCATAGCTCCATGTCAGGCTGTGTACACACCGAATGGTGCACAGCAACAGTTATCACATCCCACAGAGGGGGAGACACCATTGATAATGGGACATAGTGCACAACTACCCTGCTGAGTCTGGTCTGTACAGCCATGAACCATGGTCAATGTAATTGATGTGCTTGGTACAGATGTAGATGACAGTAGGGTTGATTCACACTGCATATCATGACCTTGCGAGGTCATAGGACACCATCCCCCATACTGTGTTCCAGCTACCCATAGTAAACTAGGTGTATATTCCTATGTCACAGGAGTGGTTGGCAACTTGATTGCTGGCAGAACCCACACTACAGAAGGTGTCTGACGAATGCACGCACATCAAACCAGTGCCAGCCACAGTAATACACGGGTCATTCCTGGTACTCCCCCTCTTTGTTATCTATACCACATAGACTAACATGGAAGGCATCAGCCTATTGATGTTTGCAAATGACTATGAACTAGGAGCAATAGTTGACTCATTGTGTGCTGCGTTCAACATACAGAAGGGCCTTAGTGTGTCAGATGTGTGGTGTGTGATGTATGGCCACAATCTGACAGTTAAGTATTGCATTGTCATCTCCCAAGTTACAAACCGTGTACCCATTAACTACCACCTAGGCAGCGGTTAACATAATATCAACTGTGTGTATGGGATGCAGCTGGACAGCCCTAAGATGAAAAACAAACTAAGAAGTTCACACAGAAAAGTGCTGAGAATTGCACTCAAGTTCTCCAACACACAGATGCGACAAATGCAAACGCAGTTCTTGAAGTATGAAAGCAAAGAACTGTTTATTAAACGTAGATACAATACATGTAAAGTGCATTTCATCCCACTAAGTAGTGGGACTTCTTCAGACAAACAATCCCTCCCATCTGCTGTTTAAATAACTCTATAGTCATAATTATGAAAACCCAGTCCTACATGTGATAGGACCACACTTAATTGATACAATTTAAAGTTACAATTAATCATTAAAAACCATTAAAAATGAGAACACTGTCACTGTGCAACTAGCAGTCATACAAGCATGAAACAATGCGCTGTTCTAAAATCAACAAATCCAACGCATAATCAAAGCTATTCTAAAAACTACATGTATTTAATAATTGTTAATTATAAAAAAATTATAAAAAAATGTTACTATAAAAAATTGTTGTAAAAAATGGCACAACTATGTATGTCAATACATGACATTTTATACAATTTAATGTCAATATAAAATACACTATAAATATAAATATAAAAATGTAGAACTGTATTAAATATAAAAAATATATGTGCACAACAAATTAATGTTAGCACATGGTAGCAAAATCAATAAAGTGTGCAAACAACTTAAACCTATTTAGTATGAACAACAAATATAAAAATAACAATATGTGTAATCAACTAAAATTTAATATAATATTAAATATAATACAAAAAACTGGCAATTATCTGGTCAAACTCTTCATTTTCAAAATAGGGTATAGGGAGCAAGTCTCATTAAGGCCTGGAAATGAACATGTGTTGGTGTGAAGTTGCCAATACAGTTCTAGTATTTCCAACCGTACAGAAGACCAGATGCATGTATTGGGCTGTAATGGAGGCACAGGCACGTGTTGAATGGCACAACAGAGAAGGTCTGAGGCATCAGAGGGCTGCTGTCTGTTCATTAACTGACAACATCCAGGCACTTGAAAATGCTCACCATCATCTTGCAGATGTTTTGGATAGATGATTGGGTGACATGGTGGGAGTCCTTGACCGTGGCATGTCCATCCTTGAGCGTGGAATGTCTGTGCTGAAACATCTGGTGGTAGTGAGGAGTTGGGCACGTGGATGTAGGTCAGCTACATCACCTGTTGAAGGTCTATGTGAACATGCTACTGCACATGCCCGCTCCCATAGTGGTGGTAGCAGCAGCAGTGCAGCTGGTGCTGTGCAGACCACACCAGGACACAACAGGCCATGTGCACATGGTCCTGGACTGTCCCAACAGGGTCACAAATCCAGTGGACATGTGTCATCAGACGGTACCAAATCTGGACCTCTGCCTGGTAGTGCCCATGCAACCCCTGGCAGGCACAGGTCAAGTGGCCATAGCCAGACACTGTGAACTGTGAAACCTGCCTTGTACAGTCTGCAGCTGTCAGTATTACCCCTGTGTAGGCCAGCCACATGCCAGAGCTGTGTGCATGCATATACACACACACTGGAAACAAATGTAGGGCACCTCAACACACACACAGATAACATCCACACATGCCCAATGATATCACAGGGCATAACACACACGCATGATGTTATCCAATGGCACAGCCTAGTCCTCTGGCAAACATTATCACCCTGTACATATGATGATGCCTGTCCCACATCCCTGTCATCCACACCATCGGCGCAGGGATAAGTTCATATGGTCTGATGCACAGGGTGAACATACTAGGTAGACAATTGTAGATTAATATTGTTGAGTAGTGTTGACAGGCAGCAGACATACCATGTATTGCAGCTGTAGAAATCATTTTGTACATTTGACAGTATGTATCATGTGTAACAACACTAACAGCATGTTGATACTGATGTTCTGCCTTCCTCTTTCAGGTGTAATTGCATGTGCCGGGGGGATGTTGGTGTTTGCGGGAGTCCCATATGTACATGTTGACAACCCACATATCAGTATGACAATACCTGCATGCACGTTGTAGCTTCAACATCACAGTTATATTCTCCCATGTTTCAATTATGTTTACTGTTCTAATGATCCAAGAGCATGATAGCTGTGTATTACGCTACTGTGTTCAGAGACGTCACATCCATAGTGGGTGACATCACAGGTATAGTTACCTGGAGCGCGGAGTTGGTAAAAGAGTGGTATGCTGGAAGACAAGGGTAAAGGCCAGTGGAAATAGTGGCTTCTCATTGGGAAGCAGTAATACCCACTGCCATGACAGGATGCAAACACAGACACACCCACACACTCAGGGATTCACATACACAGTAACACACACTCTGACACACACACACACACACACACACACACAGTTGCCATTGTTCAGATGAGAACCCCTGCCTATGTGCATATTATCATTATAGTACTACACAGTTACAAGACGTGCCACAGAGATTACACATGTACACACACACACACACACACACACACACACACACACACACACACACACACACACACACACACACACACATACACACACACACACTCTGGCATTCACAAATATATACACCTATTTCACAGACATGCAGACACTTTACATGTGTGAGGTTTAACCACCTGGCTATGCCTTTCTTTCTAAACTTCAGTCTGTACTGGTGTCAACAACAGTGTTCAGGAGAGTGATAACATGTGGGATGTATTACCAACCATACGTGACATATATGGACACACACCCACTTGTGCCAGTACTGTGAATCAAACATCAGCCTATCTCATGATAGGTACCACAGATGTACAGCACCATTGCATCCAGTACAATGCTTACTGACTCTTTCTTTTGACAACTGTGCTGATATATGCACAATATATGCACATGGGTGTTATTACTGTTATAGGTGTCATGAGGTTTGCCTTCAGTGTCACCCTTACAGCATTCTACATTGTCTGTCTTCCACTTCAATTAACAAAACCTGACCTTAGCAGGTACACAGGTTATTGTAGGACTGGTTGTAACACACCAGTGAGCTCAGTAATCATTCATCTGCAAGGAAGCCCTACCACTTAGTAGTCATGTCCATACATCTATCCATACCTCATGTACGGCTTATTGTACTTAGAGCATATCACCATATACAGTTGGCAATGTTGAGGCTGTATTGCAACAGCATGATGTACTATGACAACAGTCACCTTCAGACATCAGACACTGCACACACATGGAATCTACACAAACAGCAATACATGTACACATATGCAGTCTACATCAGTACATGCACTAGCAGGTCAAGAGGATACATGCCACATTTTCCCCACTCCATGTGTGAAACATAGCCGAGCATTACACCATAATGGATGTTATATTCATGTACTGGTAAGACACCACCACTTTCACCGAGTAGCCAAGTGTACATATATTACAACATCACATATCAGAGTGACACACACAGCATTATTCCATGTCATGCTCTTACCAACTGTTACTTTGACAGTGCCATGGTGAAGCCAGGGCACTGTAATGGTCAACAGTGAGCACATCATATTTGCAACACACACCCCTCATGTGTACTGGAAGTGTGCCAGCAATGTGCTCTGTTAGGGCATGGCAGTACACTCATTCTAGCATGTGAGAGGTCTGTGGGTTGTAAACATCGCACCCCAGCATGTACTGGCTATTGTGGTACTAAGGCTAATGTCCAGACAGCACAAAGCATGCATGGCTTGCAATTGTTGACATGGGGTATATGTAGGAGCTGTGGCCACACATGGCTGTACATGTCATGAACATATCACCTGTGACTACTCAGGAACATACAGAGCAGAGCTGGATTTCCTTGAGTCTGTCAATACAGGCCTTGTGTAGGTCCTATGGTCCTGTTTACTTGGGTATCTTTGTAGGCATTGCATTAGGTGGACATGTCTAAAGACATACATGCCACACGGGGTGTTGTATGATATGATAGGTGTCATGGGTGACCAGTAGAGAGGAGATATTTCCTCTGTCAACATAGATATTGAACCTTATGTACTGTTAGCATGCTATCTGCCATGTGCATGTGTGTAATGACTGTAGCCACCTGTATGTAGAAAGGTAAATGAAAGCTATGGTAATGTAATGTATGTTGCATGAGTGTGGGATGTACATATCCAGGGCAGGTATGGTTAGGTCATATCCAACCATGAGGGTGTTGTTTACTGGTGTACAGCAACAGTTGACCGTGTTAATGCTGACAACATCCGAGGGACCCTGGTATGTGTGCAACTGAGCTGGTTACAAACAGTGGTATTATTGCATTGCATAACACATTATGCAGCTGTGTCTGTACATGGGTACTTTGCACAGTTGATGTAGGCCTAGGTACAGTTCACCAATCGTGGGTCATCTGGTGGTCTACCATGCTATGTCATACCACATATGGAAGTGTGTTGGTAGTCTGGGAACATGGTGGTGGATGTATATCAGGATACAACCTAGAATGCAGCATTTGCCACTGTCACCTGTACCTGACTCATCTGTGATGAGTTATGTTGGAGTAGTGGTCTTTACATGTGAGTAGCCTTTACAAATATGTGTACACCACCACCTGGAATGGTCCATACCACTGTTATGGCCCACAAGTCTGGATCTGAGTTATATGGTGGTAGGGCAATTGTGCACTACAGAGCCTTCAGCCAGGTGTTCCTCACTGCACAGATGTCAGTATTCCCCATTGTAGGTTCTACACTGAGCAAATGGATTACTAAAGCCCCACATCTAGCACAGGTTAGCATAAGCATACAATGCAATTGTCATGTAGGTGTCAGGGTGTTACATCTGTGTGTAGGACATTTGCCTTGGAATGCAGCTATATGGGTAAATGTGTCCTGGGTGTTATCCACACAAACGTGTAACATGGATGCATGTGCTCTGTGTTGAAATCTCGTTGTTTGGTCATGACAGCCCAGAATGACAGACACTGGACAACCTCATAATAACAGCAGGATATTGGCTCATTGTTTTGGTTTAGCAGTTGCCACACATGCCATGACATCACTGCACGTGGCATTAATGTGCTTGGTAACAAATACCCCATGTAAGGTGACGGACGGCGGCAGAACTTGTGTATATGACCAATGTGAGATATACTTAGGGTAGCAGTCCTGCTAATAATGACAACTACTAACACAGCCGGGAGAGGTCATCTTGACTACTGCACCTCAGTACCATTACACAAGGTGGCTCACACATTATGCTTGCACATGCCACTGTCCCACGTATAATGCCACTGTCCACAACCTGCTATCAATGTATGCCTTTCAGGGCAGCAAGGTGTGTGACACATGCTGTAGGTAGCACCTGTCTGTGCGACCCAGGTAGCCTATTGTCTGTCACGTCCACACATGCATGAATGTGTATATGTAGCATATATATGTCAACACTTCATGTACATGTATGCATGTGTATCACACAGCACAGACACAGATATATCATTTACAGGCCCCACATACAGGTATCAGGTAGTAAACCAGTATGATGTGCATATATACTGACAGGTAAGATGTACCTAACTGTAAACCTGTGTGTTTACAATAGGAGTCCATTACAACGTGCTCTGTACATGTAAGTGTTTGAGCATGCACACTGTGGCCTTCAGTGGTTAGAATCGGAGGGCATTCCAAAAAGCCCTGTGCTACTAAGTGTATGAGCTTACCCACTGCCACCTTGTGTAATTTGAGTCAGTGCATCCAACAAGCCCTTTGTTACTAAATATATGAGCATGCCCAGTACAACCTTGTGTAGTTGTAATCATAGTGCATCCCAAATGGCCCTGTGCCACTAAGTGTATGAGCATGCCCACTGTAACCCTGAATAGTGATAGTAGTTGTCCATTCTGCAGATGGACATACTTCAGTTCAGGTTCCTGTTGTGCTACAACTATACCTCTCAGGCCAAGCTGTGGATGGTGCGTCTTGTTTGTTCATACAGGTTGTAATGGACACCTACTTTAAACACACAGGTCTACAGCTATGTACTTCGTGACTGTCAGTCTTCCTGTTGTTGTCCTCAATTGTAGAAGGGCAGTCTGACTGTCTTGGGATGAGTAATCTCAGTGGTGCATCTAGTAATGGCATAGTACTTTAATAGTGATCCTTAGATGGGCAGGAGTTCTGATCCCACCACTGGCAACTGTGTGTGTGTCATGGCAGTGGGTTTTGCTGCATTCCAAAGAGATATCTCCTTTTGCACTGGCCTTTATCCTGGTCAACCGCTATACCTCTCTCCCCCCACCTCCCCACTGCAAGTAATCGGTCCTGTGATGTCACCAAGATCAGATGTGGAATCTGTAAGTGTAATTGTATGTAGTCTGTGGCACATTCCCCAACTGCATACCACTGTACTAGTTACCTTTACATAGGCAAGACATGTATGCACAATACTGGCAAGTGTGTGTGTGTGTTTGTGTGTGTGACTACCCTGTAGCCAGGCATACACATGTGTAATGTCTTTTAGCACACCATGGTAGCCATCTGTGGTGACCGGTGTCTACAAAGTATTACATAGTTAGGAATGGTAAAGAATACACAGTCAAGCATGACTACAGTCGGGTATGTTATTTTATTGTGCCACTGTCGAACAGTGACACAGAAGTGGTCGCTGGGGTGTAGGTCCATACGCATCAATCCCCCACCCTAACTCCACAATCCCTGGGGTAGATTACATTAGCCATCATTCCACACCCCAAACCACATACACAACAACCATCCCTTCTCTGGTGAACTGCTTATGATTTAAATGTTATAACACAAGAGATGCCTCTGTTTTGTATACACGTCAGTTCCTTTGGAACCCTTCTGTGTCACAAAGGTTGCTCAGACATGTATGTATATATATATATATATATATATATATATATATATATATGGCTATAGCTGTGTCTGTGTATATGCATATATATATATATATATATATATATATATATATATATATATATATATATATATGTAGTTATGACAGTTGTACAGATGTAGACTTGTCTTTGTTGTTTCACAGAGTACAGTACATTCAAGGGTACTGTACATATCTACACAAAGGGACTGTCCCACTTGTTTTCAGTACTGTGGAATACCTGTGATAGGATGTGCATTATAGACTCCATGCACCATGTGTACAACCCAGATGGCTCACTGGTACATCCAGTGACCTCAGTGTGCATGGTCCACGGTTCAAAACCTGCAAGCCTTGATGATACTGTCAATTAAGACTGCATAAGACTTTTAAGCAGGTGTAAATGTGTTTTTGTGACAGTAAGCAGTGGGTACATGCAGGTAACAGACTTGGACAACCCACGGTACACTTGGAATGCCCTTCTTTGGCAATCCTGCTGATGTCTCCCACCTATGAATACACCTCTGGGACTACTGTAACCCAGTAATTCCCATGACACATGCTGTAACTGCTTAACGCTGTAGAGTGTTAAACTAGTTTGGTAGGTGTTCTAATCCCAGACAAGTTGTGTGTGTGTCTGCCTGCCTGTGAAGGAAACAATGCTTTTAGAGTATGCACACACGTTACGGCCCACATGGCCACCTTTGGCAGTCCTGCTGATGTCACCCACCCAAAAATACACCTCTAGGACTGCTGTAGCCCAGTATTCTCCACAGTGCGTGCTGTAACTGCGTATTGCTGTAGTGTAATAAAACTGTTAGGTAGGGGTTCTATTGAAAGAGAGACCTCTGTGTGTGTGTCTCTGTCTGCCTGAGAGAAGAACAATGCTTTTTAGAGTATGCAAACTCTTTACAATTCACAAGACCACCTTTGGCAAGTGGCCCAGTATTCTCTGTAGTGGGTTCTGTAACTGCATAATGCTCTAGTGTAATACACTAGTTAGGTAGGGGTTCTATTCCAGGACATGGCAGGTGTGTGTGTGTTTGACTGTCAGAGCCAATGTGGACGTGGCTGTGAGTGTCTAACCACTGGACATGTTGGGGAGCAGATTATGTAGTTTTCCTATATAGTGTCCATCTTATATGTCACAATGTCCACCTCATGAGGAGTACAGATGTCAGTCAGCCAAGGGACTGCGTTGGCAAGCCATACCCCTAAATCTGGGAAAAGGCTTGGTGAACAAAGTATGCAACCCTACTATTACCCGGAATATGTCCTGAACCCATGTGTCATACACAAACACACTTGCCTAGAATATCCCGCTATGTTGCTAGTACCCTGCACATTGATGACACATAGTAGGCATGGTGTGATTGCAGTGGGCTGCAGAGGGCATGGCACCCTGTACAGCAGTACAATAGGTACATAATTGTGGACAATGTGCCTTCACTATGTTCCCAACTGAATGCTTGCAGTATATGTGGTGCCATCAAATGTGATCCATAGAGGCCATATAATGCCATATACATGTGACCTGTATGGACTGATGCCACTGACACCAGGGAATACCTGTATCATGCAATCAAAGCAGGTGCAGGGTCAACCTGCTGACTATAAGCAGGTTCTGCCACACAAGGCCAGTACTGGCATATAGGAGGATAACAGTCTGTGTACACAACATGTGCCAGCCAAACCAGGTACACCTGTACATTATTGTGGGACATGCACATCCCAGGCAATGTCCATATCAAGGACTATCAACCACAGACATGGCATGCATTGCAAAGCTATGGCCATACAAAATGGTAACCAGGATGTCAAGACAGTTCATACAATACCCATCTGTGTGGGACATTGCAGACACTACACCCCTGTACCACACTGCACAACATTGTTGGGTGGCATGATGCCAAGCATTATCCCTCACCCAGCCTCGTAGAGCCATCTTTCACAGCCAACACTACACACCCATGAAGCAATGCACACATGCATGTCAGTACTGGCATCTTGTGTCTACATGTGGGATATGATGCTCCCAACTACAGTCACTCCCAATATAACTCCCATTGGCATACCAGCAGATGTCAAACACGTTCACATGCCCTAGCCCATAGAACTTCTGGATATCCCCTGTGGTGCATGTAGTACCTGTGCATTACTGCAGTGTGGCAAACTAAGTGGTTTGGGAGTGTATTTGTGGACCTGGCAAAGTGTGTCAATGTGAGTCCATTAGAGAGTGTAATTCTGTTGACAATGACATCCGTTCATGTGGACAGCCATGTGTGCTACACATAATGTATGTCTACTATAGCTCTGTTGCAGATGTCGCACACCAACACATATATGTTCTTACAGCACACCATCTCAGCTTTGTGGCACATGTAATAGTAATGACTAGTCAGTCAGGGGTTTGAACCTTTGTACTGGTAGGTGTGTGACAGACGATGCTTAGGTTGTAGTCTCCAAGCCCCTCTCTTATGTACTTTGCCTCTGTCTGTCCCTCCCACACACTCTCTGGTGGATGTAGAGGTGTACACCTGCTCAGCAGCTGCTTGTGCACTGTAAGTGATGGTCATGTTTAGGTGATGGCCTCTGCACCTATTGCAGTCCTCCTCTAGCTGATTGCATGTGGAACAGCTGTGATGATGTTCCCATAGCCATTCACATGGAAAACACAGTACAATATCTAGGAACATCATGTTGGGGTTCGCCCATGACAGTCGCTGTGAGTGGTTCCTGGATCTGGTGTTTGGTAAACGGCATCACAGATGATATCTGGATGTTCCTCAAACAATATACACAGTGGGAAATAGCCTAAAGACAGGAGGGTGATGTGCCAGACATGACTACAGCATGTAAGTGTAGCTATGCTTCATTGAGACAACTGCCTGTTTAACAAGTTGTGTGTGGTAATGCCTATTCTGCATGTTTTAAAACTGACAAGACAGTGCTCTGTTTGTGAGGGACCCCCATCTGTAGGACCATCTGTGGACTGGTCAGTGTGTGGAACCATTTGTTTCCTGTGTTACTCACTGAACACACATCTGTGAAAAGCAGGAGCATAGTTTGAGGATTACAGCCAGTACATGGTGATAGTGATGAGTTACTGCCATCGCATCCCTGACTGGACATATGTCACATGAAACAGTGGTATGACAGACACTGTCTGGGGTTCTTAGTAACATGCCAATAATGGGCCACTGTTCACAGCTGCAGTCACAAGTCTTCTACACATTGTACAGATGTCATGCAGTATATATGCATGTGTTGTGCTCCCTCTGCAAATGTATACCATCTGTTGTGTTGGGTTGATGATCATGTCTATGCATGCTGTTGTAAGTAATCCTGAATGCTGTTAACTATTACTAAGCCATATCTACGTTTAAACTGCAACACTATAGGTTTATTGGTTTGGAGGTCCCAGCAGAACCTCCTGTCCCACTTCAGCTGGCCATGGCACCAGGCACCAGCACATATCTGGCCCAGCCTTGGACCTCTACTTCTGTTGGCTCTGCACCGCCTTCTGGTGGTACCACCACTGAGGATGGGGCTTGTCCCCCCTGGGAGCAGGTCCAGACAGGAACATGTCTGCTATTGTACAGTCCCAGATGTGGTGCATAGGGGGCTCAATAAGGGGTTTCAAGGCCAGATACACCAGCTCAAGGGCAGAGTGTCATATTTACAGGGTGGGGCTGCCCCTCCTAGACAGCCCCTGGCACTGCCACCTTTGCAGCTGTTTTGCTGCAGTGATGGCTGCCCATAGCTGGAGATCTCTGTCCCACTGTTTCCATTTGGGGGCTCATGGGCTTGTGAATGCTGAACACCCCTCCTCATACGAGGTGTATCCCCCCACATGTGTCATATACTGACCCTGTATGCTGTCTTGTCTGTCATCCTACCCTACCTATCCTCCACGAGCATACCTACTTTCCTTCCCCCACATCCCACTCTCACCCTAGGGAAACAAAAGGCCAATTGGTTCCTAGAACATTTGCCCCATACATAGCTGTCCATTTCACACACGTGTCCACTGGACACATGTAGCCCTTTTAATATGCATCACAACATAGTCCAGCTGTCCTCTCCCCTGTCTCTCAGCTGCATGATCTTAGTATGCACATGACTCCTAAATGTTCCAGGGACATGTGATGCAGAAGACCCCATTGTGCACACAACACTAAAGGCCCTCTATGGTTACCCCATTTACCTTTATCATGATGATGATGTCACACACAGCACCTTGCAAGAGTACTGTTCTCACATAATGATTGAACAGGAACGGTTGTGTTAATGTAAATAACATGAACAGAGTGATGTATATGGCCAATGTGCAAATGTTTGCGGGTATGACTGACACATGTCTGTCTGAGGGAGTCTTGATATTACATAGGACGACACCACTACATAATACAGGTATTGTTGGTGTTTCCCTTTTCATTCCTTTGTAATGCTTTGTTGTGACACGGGATGTTCCTGATATATCCATATATATGTATGTATCTATATGCTGGACATAAACACTCACACATACATCTACATGATGGAATACATTTCCTATACTGTTGAATGACTGCGCTGGATGATATGCTTGTGATAAGGTTAGATGTCTGTATATCTGCCATGGCTTAGTGGTAAATCACAATAGCTGTCTGTGCAGGGTCCTGGTTTCGAGCCTTGCAGAGGCTGTTTATTTTGTTGCTGGGCAGAACAAGACCATTGGATACGGTGTGATTAAGGCACATTAAAGCAGTTGTGAGTGGGTGTGCATGGGTTTGTGCAGTGCTAAGCAATGCTAACCTCTGGTTGCAGGTTTCTTACACTCAGTTAGCCTCTACATTGCTTTACCAGTGTAATACTCACATACTGGCGGCCAAACAGGCTTACACCCGCTTGCTCCCACACTTGCAGATGCACTGCATATGGTGTTTGTATCTGACACTCATGCCCCTGCGTGGGAGTGAGGACTATGATATTACCTTGTCATGCCTACTACATCAGATTACATACCTACAGCATTGGGAATGGCTGCCCATTAGGCAACAGCATGCCGTTTGACTGTACGGAATCCGTGGCCTGTCCAGAGTTTGATTCATATTATTGGTCTGTTCCTCTTACAATCTGCACCCATCTGGCTAATACATGGGAACTGACACTCTTCAATACAAACAAGTAATTGGGTTTTGGAACCCACATCCTTCAGCCGAGTCATGCTACTGAATATCTAATATTCTGTCATCTTTCGAAAGTTGTCAGTGGAATACGATTGGGGAAATATGCAAACTGAATCAGGGACACTGCATAACAACATCAGGGACACATTTAAATTATTGGTGCTATTAACCTGACACATTGACAGACTCAGAGCATATGAATTAATACACATTTTCTGAGGTAAATGATGTTTATAACTCTTAATTGTTGTCATTATTCATTACGTGTAATTCACCACCTTTCCTCCAAATGTCACTAGTTTTAGGAGGGATTAAGTGGGGCAGAGTTAGACACGGAGTCAAAATCTGGTATGTCCTTGGAAATCGAGGACAGTTCAGAGGTATGGTCCCTATTTGTTCCCCCAGTGGTTTATGTCCTCTCCAGTGGATGTGCTCTTAGGGGATAGAGGTATGGGCACCAGCTCTGCCCATTTTGGAAAATTACTTATATCCCCAGGGCAGTCCTAATATGACTGCGCCAGCCAACATCTGCATGCCAAGGCCCATAACTGCATACCATAGTTCCCCCACCTGCCACTCCTCTACAGCACTCATCCTTACTGTGGGTGCAGGTGGGGTATAAACACACCACTACACGCTGCCCAATCTCCCCGTGTCAGGACACATGTCGTACATTGTGTCGACCCACAGGTTATCAGCCTTGCACAACCTACTGGTCCGTGTACATCTACCGGCTGGTTTGATAAGTCATTACCGGGACTGCCTCCGATCATTAATTTTTGGTGTCCCACAAGGGACATCGATGTCTATGTTTCAAGATTAGACCTGTCAGGTCTCTCCCACTGGTAGTATTATGCCAGTGGTCTGGGAAGCAGTGGTGTGTTTACCTTTATTGTGTGTCTGTATGTCTCACTGGCCTAGCTGGACACTGGGGGGGGGGGGTTGATGCTACGTGTTACACATTTGTTTATTAGACCCCTCACCCCCATATGCACAGCCTGTCAACATATCTTACTCGTAACTGCTATATCATATCCTAGCTATATACATGTGTATATTTACAGTCACACACACATATATATATATATATATATATATATATATATATTTACATTACTATATACAGATATATCTGTTTATGTATGCATACATATATATTTATAATTTGCTGTATATATATATATATATATATATATCGATCACAACATATGGGTCTATGGGTGTCTGTATGTATATATATATATATATATATATATATATATATATATATATATATATATATATATATATACATATATATATATATATATATATATATATATATATATATATATATATATATATATTTATATGTGGGTATGTATCTGTATTCTGTGTCTGTATGTATAAATTTGTACTACGGAGATGGAGAGGCTTATCTCTATGTCGCTATGCATAGATATACACACACATACCTCTACATATATACGTCTACATCTGGTTATTCCGTTCCTTACCATATAGATTACACTTTGCTGCAGTGTGACTCGTAGTGGGTGTGGCTGCTCATTGAGCGATGCCGCTGCCCAATGAACACATTCACTTACATCCCTAGGGCTGTCCATACAGGCCCACATCAGCCAACACCTGCACACCTAGACACATAAGTAGCTACCCATAGTTCCCCCACCCGCACCTCCTCAAAAGCACCCATCCTTACTCTGGGTCCTGGTCTGTTCTGGACACACCAATACATGCTGCCCACTCTCCACTTCATGGGACCCATTTCATACAATTGTTTCAGCCCATGGGTCATCAGGGTTTCCCACCCTTGTATTCCAAGTATGTATACACCCCAGCCAGAATGGTCGGTCTATAACCTTCTTTTGGTCTTGGCAATTTTTGGGGTGTCCCACAAGGGACGCTCCAGTCTGTGTTCCAAGATTAGAATTCACAGGTGCACTGTGTACCCACCCGGTTGTATCTTGCGTGTTGTCTGAGGAGCAGTAGACTCTTCACATTTTTTGTGTGTATGTTTCCCGTGTCCAGCTGAGGGAGGTGGAAGGTCATGCTACGTGTTTCATGTTTCTTGCTTGGGCTCCTGACTTCCATTGGCATAGCCTGTGAACATATGTCATTCTTGTGTGCTGTTTCCTATCATAGCTGTATATCTTTGTATATCTACGGACACACACACACACACACACACACACACACACACACACATATATATATATATATATATATATATATATATATATATATATATATACGCAAATGCACTTACACATGCTTACTGGTGTTTATATATGCTTGACCTGCTTACTAGTGCCTTATTCTTTATGACACTGACACTTCACTCTAGTTAACTTTTAATTGATATTTTGCAGGTTATACAGCAGACAGATGTCGCAATATGTTCATGTATGGATTACCAATGGTAAATGATATGTGATACAGTGAGATTCGATACAGGAATGTCTGTTCATTAGGGGGTTGCTCTAACCAATACACTATTGCTGTGCTGCTTCATTTGCATATATATCCATATACTCATGGCTCCTGGTTCCCCAAACACACAACCCAATGCCTCCCTAGCACTGCTCTCATCCATTCTCCAGTCTGATTCGCGGTGTATCCAGACCACTACACATTGGCCACTCCCTACTCCTATAGACCCATCCCATCGGTTGACTCACTCCACGTATCCTCAGAACTCCCAAACGTTTAGTCCACAAACATTGGTGACATGAGCGACCAAAAGAATACTATTCGCAATTTTTGGGTTGTCCCACATGGGACACACATGTGTTTATATCAAGATTAGACTCTATACTTCATTGCATCCTTACTCCCAATAACATGACACTACAATAAATTAATATGTATGACTATGTGGTAATGAACACGTTACACATGAGAGCCTAATTATGTACCTGTTCAGTGTATTTCTTTTACAAATAGACCGGTTTAGTGATTGGCCTTGCCGTAGCAGGCAGATCACAGGAATGATTCCATGTGTGGGAAAGTCCTCACATTTGATTATTTTCAGCACAGCACTGACTTCGGAAATTGTACACACTTTTGTGTTTTAGAAGTTTCATCTCGTCCCACTTCTGCACAACCTATTATTCTATCTGCTGTCAAGGTTTGTAAGGGCACATTTATGTTATTTATGTCTGCAAATGTAATGAATGTGTTACAGGGAATGTACTTCTACATATTGATGCCTGCATGTGTGTATGCATATATACCTATAACGAACTTGCTGACCTTCATGGGACGGTCCAATAAGAACCAGCCCATCTAACCCTGGCACACCTGGCGCCATAATTTCAAACCCATAGTTCCTCCACCCTACCCGTGTTCAAAATACATGCATACTATCCATTGTCCACTTGTTATCGGAGTCATGACACACCTCCACACATACCCCTCTCAAGAACGTTAGGGGCCCTACATGTATGTTGTCCCAACCCATGTATTCTCAGGCTCTCACACCATTTAGTCCTTGAACATACCTGCCATTGCTAGTGTAATGGTCGGAAGGCCAAATGGTTTATCAATATTTGGGTATTCCCACAAGGGACTACCCTCTGTGTGTAAAGTAGACTTAGCAAATCAACAATGTTACTCCCATTGGTAATATCCTGCCTGTGATGTGAGTCTGTGATGTGAGTAGCAGTGCTTTGCTCACTCCTGCCCAGCTGGATATGACATACACTGACAGCACTATATAATACTGGGGTTACTGTTGATTCCCTTCTCATTCCTTTTATATGCTTTATTGTTACGTCGTTCTTTCTTCATATATATATATATATATATATATATATATATATATATATATATATATATATATCATACCTCTCCACCTGGAAACATCAAAAATCAGGACAAAGGCCCATGAAAATAGGTACAAATCTGTACATTGATAAAATTTGCATGCATAACTGTGTATACCCACTCTGATGGAATTATGGGATACCAACTTTCAAATGCAAACTGAAGAATAACCAAAATATGGCCCCAGCACTATCTCTGCAAAAGTAAAAGTAATCTAAATATAACAGATTACAGAGATCTGTAACTAATAAAGAGGTTGCTGCTAGCAAACAACTTTATTTGCAGATGAAACAATTAAATATAAAGTGCCTGTCGTTGCCCTTGAGAAATAAATTGCCTATGTTACATAAAAAAGAAAAAGCTAGTATTGTAATAGGGAATGGATGGCAAACTGATAACAACTTCATAGTTACTAAGTATCTCTGCCAAAATGGACTGCAGTATTTTTTTACCCCCTATGACACAGTACAGTATCAGTAATCCATCTACATATTGTGGGAGTAGAACCCATAGCATTCTGCATCAAAAGCAAGTAGTGTGCCTGTTGTGCTACTAACACAAACAGGCTTGGTACAACTTAAGCAGCACTAAACTTTTCTCCCCCTGAAGGAGCAATGCAGCACATGAAATTTGGAAAAAGCCAACATTTGTTGTGGGGGAGCAAAACCGGGGACACATTTTAAACATTGCTTGCATTTCCTGAAAGATAGGAAGACTGAAACTTAAATGGCTATCATTATTTAATGAATTCTTTTCTCACTGATTTGCCAAAAAAATACACATTTTAAGAGGAACAGACTAAAAGTATGAGCTGCCATTAAAGACTGAAAGTAACAGTAAAAAGCAATGCTTCTGCAAGTTAAATAATACAGAAAACTGCTGTTAATGACTGAAAGTATTAGTAACACAGTTTGATAATTCAAGTACAAAGCTTCTGCAAGTCTGCCATTAAATAACACAGAAAGCTGCCATAATGTGAAGCCTGCATGCCCTTAAAGACTGAAAGAAATACAACTGTTTGAAAAGTCACACACCTCTTTTAAGTACAAAGCTTCTTAGTGTCATTAAATAACACACAGAAAGCAGCTGTTATGTAAAGCCTGCATGCCGTTAGTTTGAAAAGTCACACACCTCCTTAAAGTACAGACAGAGCTTCTGCAAGTCTGCTTTTAAATAATACACAGAAAGCTGCCGCTATGTGAAGCTACGATGCCTGCATGCCATTTAAGACTGAAAACCGCCTAAGTAACATAGCCGTTTGAAAAGTCTCACACACACACACACACACACACACACACACACACACACACACACACACACACACACACACACACACACCCACCTCTGCCATTAAGTTAAAAAGCTTCTGCAAGTTCACACACACACCTCTGCCACAAGTAAAAAGGCAAGTCTGTAATTAAGCAAAAAGTTTCTGCAAGCTGCCTAAGTAAATGGAAAGCTGTGCTGTTATGTGACGCTGTGAAGCTGTGATGCCTACATGCATGTCGTTAAAGACTGAAAGCTGCCTAAGAAACATAGCCATTTGAAAAGACACACACACACACACACACACACACACACACACACACACACACACACACACATACACACAGGCACACACACCTACTTCTCAGTAATCCTAATCAGTCTGCCGCTAAAACGGCGCATTCGGCATTAAATCTGCAGGAGGACTTGAAAACGGCTTTAAATCTGCTTCAAATCTGACAAGTATTCAAACAGGCAACTTCATATTCAATTAAATCTGCCCAGACAAGTATTTTATATTCAAACAGACATGCGTGAGTATTCAGGCAACTCCATGACTTATGTGATGGTGTTAAATCTGCAGCATGGCTTGAAAACGGCTCCATACTCAGTTAAATCTGCCCAGACGACTATTCCATATTCAAACAGACATGCGCGAGTATTCAGGCAACTCCATGACTTACAAAATGGGTTACGCTTGTCTGAGCTTAATTCCGACAGGCTGACAGAGCTGATGTCATCGCACATGTGATGACATCAGCTCCGAAAGCGCGGAATCTAAAAAATAGTTAAAAAAATCGGAAATGAAGGGGTGCCACTCGGGAATCATGGCACCCCTTCATTGGGACCCCAAAACTCAGTAAAAAACGAGTAATTTAGGATGGTTGGGAGGTCTGATATATATACATATATATATATATATATGTATGCATATATATTATATATCTGTATATCTGTATATACTTATATACATTTCCTATGCTGGACACTGCTTAGACCCACGCAAGTGCACTCAGACCTGCTTACTGGTACTTATATGTGTTTACTGCTGCTTATTTGTGCTTACACCTGCTCTGCTTACTAGTACCTTATTCATTATGACAGTGCCACTTTGCTTGAATTACATTTAAGTTAAATATAGTAGGTTTTGTAAGTTTAGGGGCATGTTTACGCCTCCGTACAGCACTTGTACACACTCCCTGCACTCACACACATGTCCTGTGCACATTGAGGGTGTGGTGGCACACCCTCATACATATTCATATGGTGCTGCTGTGCCATCTGTAGTGAGGACGCTCGACGCAAGGCTAAAACCGTCCTTGCGCTGAGCTTCTTGAATCCTGGGGATTGTATTTTACACCTGTGTGCCTGCATAACAACAAACACAATCAAAAACATATTCATAGTTAAAATGCTAACATTAAACTCACAGACTTCATGTTGTCTGATTTATTCACAGCTAAATAATGCACACAATCAGCATTCACCAGTGCAAGGAAACCAAAGATCATATCCAAATAACATGACTCATACAATGATGATCCTTTTTGCTACAATCAAATTCTTTCCTTTACACTGAACTACGACTGACATTGGCTGAATGCAATCCTCAGTGATTTACCCCCCACACACACACACACACACACATACACACACGCGTGGGTGCGTGCACACACACACACACACACACACACACACACACACACGTTAATGGTGTAGCAGGTCCTCATCGTTCACACAATACCTCTGTGTTCTGTTAATGCTGTTCTAAGTCCTAATGCAGACGTTCCCAAATGCAGTAAAT
Organism: Protopterus annectens; assembly: GCF_019279795.1. Taxonomy (NCBI): domain Eukaryota; kingdom Metazoa; phylum Chordata; order Ceratodontiformes; family Protopteridae; genus Protopterus; species Protopterus annectens. The sequence continues at coordinate 2,915,235 of NC_056751.1, forward strand.
AATTAATGTTGTCATGGATAGTTCTGTTTATTCACACACTGCCTCTGTGGTCCTGATTCACTCACACACTCTGTTAATGCTGCTGCAGGTCTTCATGCTGAAAGAAAAAAAACTGCTCCTGTATGCAATAAAAAATAAATAAATACAGTGCCAGCAGCTTACCTCACCTTATATGTCATTTCAAACATTTAATTTCTGCATGACTCTGAGTCCCAGCTTCAGATTCATTGTCTTAAACTGTTTGCCACTGTGACTGGACCTTGGAGCTTCAAGCTTCTTCTAAAGAGCCATCAGATTTTTTTTTAATTATTGTTATTTTTATTCCTGGCCCTTATTAGTTAGCAGAGTCCTGTGCCTAACTGTGCTATTGTCAGTGTCATAGATGCTGTACCATCTATTGCCTCCCAACATGTGGAAGCACATTTCTGTTTTTTATATGCTCCTGTGAAATGCTAGGCCATCCCTAATGCAGAATGCATCCACTCCTGAACCTGAAGGGCCACATAGTATATCATGTCATCACCACCACTGGTGGATATAATCTATAATTACATCTCACCTGTTACCCAGGTGAGTGGCTACTGCATCCACCTGTTGTGATTCTTACCTGGCTGTATGATGGTATTGCTGCCACCTGTCACTGTGTCCCACTCCCACCTGTGGAAATGAGGATAGCTGTGTCCTCCCTTCTGTCTTTTATCTGTGGGTATAGTAATGTGTTTTGCACAGCATTACAGTATTGTCAAACAATGCACTGTAATGCATAACCATGCACAAGTTTTATTCTGTTTTTTTTTTTTCCATGGCTCATAGTAGTGGCCCAGATGCTGTCTCTTTGCCAGTACTCCAAAGTACTGAGACTTTTTCCTTCTGTACAGTACTGCAGCATGCAATTCCTTCAGTGAATCTGTGTTTGACACTTTTCCAGCTGCTTCAGCAAGTATGTCAGACAGTAATGGAGGGTTCCCAAGCTGTATCTACTTACATAGTACCATACTGTGAAACATTGTTTACACCGTACATGTTTAGTCATAAGATCATACTATTTAACAGTGAAGCATCCTTAGTGAATCCATTTAGCATTTTAATTCTGGACCATTGATCCTAGTGCATAATTCATTAGAAGATAATTCAGTTTTATAATTAATAATACAATCTAATATGAACATTTTAACACTTAAATTTACTACTGCATAAATTTATTTGAAATAGCTAATATAAATTTTGGTTTATTTTAACTTGCTAATCATTAGCATTTTACAAGTCTGAAGAGTTGCTTATTTTGGGTTTGTTTTATGATAGGGGCCTTCATATCATCCTGTATTTATCTGTGAGTCTTGTAATTGTATCTGCAGTGCTGAATTGTGTCTTACATTGTTAGTCTACATTGATTCAGTGCATGTGCTGCAGGGACCTTGATGTCATGGCCTTTGACCTTAGCCAGAAAAACTGATTTGGTGTTTCAAAATAGGAGCAGTGTCTGAATGACACGGTTGTTTTCCAGTTAAAATTTAGGGGCCACAATTTTGATCTACAGAACAGAAATACTAATAGCACAAAGAGGGGAAAATAATACTTCGAGTTACTTCACGCCAAAGTATATTTTAACTTCTAAATAAAATGATTTCAGAGCAGGTATATGCCAGCAGCAGTGGCGTGGAGAGGAAAAACTCTGATGTCACGGTTTCTTTTTTTTTTTTTTCTTTTGCAATTTATTTTTGTTGCTTTGAGAGTCATAACTGCAGATTTGCAAAAGTCCAACATACTGTTGATCAGCAAATGCTTGATTTTAGACTAGTTAAAGTGACAAGGGGACCAAGCCAAGGAATCATTTCCAATCTGTTGAGGAAGTGCAACCTGCCATTTCTATATAGGCCATATAGACATGTCTGGATGAAAATGATACCCCAACACTTAGTGGATACTATTCTACCAGGTCTCTTCACTACTGTTTCCTTAATGAAGTAACATCAGTGATGGTATGGTCACTGCATTTAAAGCTGAATTTGAAATAAGTCACCATTCATGTGAGGTAAGGATCTCCTTTGAATATGCACGGGGAGCAGGAGAAATTTTAGAAACCTCATTGGCTAACACTCATGCTGTGAATTTGTGTCATCGATTTCCTCATCAGCCACTCATTTAGTTTATCTAACTTTGCTGTTTGGGTTGATGATGAAACTAATGGGCTATAAACCAAGTTCTTACAGTTTATGCAAAATATTTTTTTTTATTCTACACTCCATTTACAACATTCATTGGACTCAGTGTTCTGCTTTGGAGTGGGCACACAAAGGTTGATGATAGACTCATCACTTTCTACTTCATTTCAGTTTGGGACCCTCATCAAAAAGGATGTCTGGTTTGGCGCTGGTCATTTTTAGGAATTTAAAGAATGTTACTAATCACTTTTACCTGCCTTGGGTCAGCTCTTATTTGAAGACAGTTGCTGATAATTTGGAATGATGTGTTGCACTATATTATAAACCTTGATTACATTTTTATAGACAATGAATCCCAAATACTGGGAGGAACAGGATTTTTGAGAGCATTGTCAGCAGAGCAAAAGTCTGGAACAAGTATAAAGAACACTTTCTTAAATGTGAAAACAGATTTTTATTGCAAAATTGTATGCTGTCAGTTAGCTGTAGCTTGTAAGAAGTAAAGTTCTTGCTCTCAAGAGATTTCTGAGTAGCAAACTGTCTTGCAATGGTCTACTAATACACTTACAGGCTATCCAGTCAACTCTGTTTTATGGATTTGAAGACTATTTTTATCTTAGAATGTAAGGAATTAAAATAACCTTTTCACTATTATGACTAATCATTTTATACAAGACCATCTTAAACAGCATATGACTACAATCCAGTTTCAAAGGTGCATTTCTGTTTATTAAATAGTGCTGCTCTGAGCAGGACATCATATTGAAGAAACATATATTATCTTGCCTCAGATATTTGGATCCTATTATTTTCAAGACTGTGGAATTTTTAAAAGAGATTGTTGTTGCTACTGATCTACCTTCATTCTTTTATTTATTGGAACGGTCATTGATAAAAGTAACGTACAGCTGGAAGCAAATCTGTTATCTCATGGTCTCTTAGATCATTGCCAGTCATGTTTTAAATCTACATGCAGAACTAATATTGCCCTTGTTAGAGTGGTTAACAGCGTCTTTGTGATAACAGATTATTTGTGTACTCGGGATCTTGATTTGAACACATGCAGACCCACTGGGACCTTAGACAGTCAGTTCCTGAATGGATTACTTTTTATTCCCTTAGGATGTCATCAGTGGTTACTCTCCTGATTAAGCTTTTCAAGAGTTGCCTGCTGTCATGTGAGTTAGCAAAGAACTCAGCTCTTATTATACGCAATGTGCATGCTCCCAGTAGGAAAGGTAATTTGAAGACAAACTTTAAAGTATGAAAAACAAAACCCAAAAGAGTGAAGTTAACAGTGCAGAGCTGTTTTATTTTGTATAAATTATGTAAGAATCCCTTAAATCAAACTCAGTACTCTGGCACCTCAGACAAAAGTGGTCCTTCTAGACAGTTCCCACCTTAAACAGTTCACCTTAAATAAGACCAAACAATCTCTTTAATTACCTGTTAAATAATGGTTCCCATTTTCTTTCTTTTAAAATCATATTGAACTGGTAAAATAACATTTTCATTTTAACTAATGTACTTATTAAAACAATTAGTATAACGGTGTTTAAATTACATTTATAAACATAACTTCATTGTTCAAGTTTGTTCATTAATTGCCCATAGCTGGTATAGGAAATGTGTTCTGCTTTTGTAAAGCAATGAACCTAAAACTCATCAACTTCCAGAGATAAACTTCTGTGAAAAGTTTAGTCTCTGTGCTGTTATTATTATTATACTATATTGTGCATACCCCTTTATTTTTACCTTAACTGTTCTGTTTATCTTACCTATGTAAAACAAATAATATCTACATTCAATAGAATGAATTGTCTGACCAGTCTTGAAAAGGACAAGTTCAGCTTACCTCAAATGTCTTTCCATTCGTGAACCACTGTATCACTGGTAACACATTTACCTCTACTGCAGGGAAACACTAAAATAGTTCCTATCTGTATTGGCTTGCCTCCCAAAATGAAAATAATTCTTACTAAACTACTCTGTCAAATTTCACATTTTGGAGTTAGAAATTAGAATTCCCCACAGCATGGGTTTCCTTAATATATGATCTGTTAGAAATGCACCCCAGTGATTCTTTATACCTTAACGATGCCCTGATATGCCATATTAATGATCCCCTTATGCAACTTTCTACCAAACATGAATAAGTGCAAGATGTACCCAAATTAGAAAATTGCTTGAGTACCTCTGTAAATGAATGAACTGCAGTCATCTCACAGTTATCCAAGCTAAACAATGAGCAATAGATTTCAATCTATCCTGACATCATCTTATGCCCCTGACTTGCACCTATGAGTTATTATGGTGTTAACAATATGGGGTTTGCATTTAGGGTGAAATGTCTGGTTCATAGTCCATAAATGCATGCTGACAATGAAGGACCAAGTGCCATCTATAATAAAGTCACCCAAATTTCATATAGGTTCATAGGTTCATAGGTGTGTACTAGGCCAATGGCCCTGGAGCCTTTACAAGCCTAGCCCATAGACGTGCCCTGACATCATGCCACTGTTATTTCCCAGTGCCTCTATCAAGTAGAGCCACTAGAGTGATCCCGGGGTGAACTTTCTATTTCCCATCTGCTCATCAAGATTTCTCTTGAAAAGGCCCAATGAGGTGCTCTGCTTGACATGTATAGGAAGTCTATTCCAGAGCAGAGTCTCTGGGTTATGAACCTGTCCCTCCAGCATGTTCTGTTGATTGTTCTAATAAGGTTGAGGTCCCTGGAGCGTGTGGTGTGGAGGGATTGGGATTTCTTTAGGTGTAACATTTGTAACAGGGCTGGGTCAGACATGGCTTTGTAAATCAAGCAGAGATCGCCTCTTAATAGATGATATGAGAGAGAAAAGCTGGAGTTTTTTGATTCTGTCCATGTAAGGCATGTGTTTAAGGCCTAGGATCCTCTTTGTGAGGTACTTTTGTGGCCTTTCCAGCTGTTGCAGGTGTTTAGTGAGGTATAATGAGGGAAAAGTAGAAAAAGAGATGACAACCTCTTTCTTCCTGGATGCAAAACCCTTGGTAATGAGATGTGCCACATAGAAGGACTTTCTGACCACAATGGCAATGTGGTGGTTGAAGGAGAGGTTGCTGTTAACCTGTGTCCTCGGATCTCTTATAACACCTTCGCTGTTCAGTGGGTTACCATCAATGTGGTAATTAGTGTGAACTGAGTTTTTCTCAAAGGGAATGATGACACATTTTTTGGCATTAAGCTTAAGGCCATGGTTTTGACACCAGTCGTTTGTCTCAGTGAGGCCTTTCCGTAGAATGTGTACAGCACTTGGGGGAGTTAATAATGGCTCCCAGGTTGCAATCATTGGTGAGCTTGATCAGTCAGAGTACCTCCGTGTTGGCGTGGACTTCTGAAAAGTAGATGCCAAACAGGAGAGAACCCAGGAACGATCCCTGTGGGACTCCACTCATGACTGGTTGGCAGTCTGTGGAATAGCCACAGAATGAATAATGTTGTATATTGCTATGATCTGACTCCATTGCCCACTTGTGTTGTTTTGTCCTGTCTGGCTTTATGCTATGCCCATTACCCTGTCATAGACAATCCTGGCTTGTGATGACTTTAGTGTATTCTGATTCAGACTCTGAAAATGATGAAGCTCAGTGCATCACAGTTCCAATGTGCTTCTGCTGTAGAGGGCTGAGTATGACGAAACAGATTCCCAGAAATAAAATATTTTTGAGACAAAAAACCATATAAACATATAGCAAAAATAGCCAACAACAAAGTGTGCTCTACAGAGACAAATATCTTGTAAATGGGCAGCAATAATCTCTTTATTCTGCAATATAATTATGCAGGATATATGTTGTCAGGCATTTTTATTTTGAGATAACTGTTCTATTATTAGGTAAACTGTCTAGTGTTGTATGCTTCTTTAACAAATACATAATTCATTTTTCTTGTGGTTTAAAATATTTGCAGACTGCAGGTGTTTGTCTCAGAGTTAATACTGTAGTCAGTCCTTCATCTAAAGTTCAGCACTTGATACGGCAGAATGCTTTGCTAAGGATTTGTTCTAATCTTTAAAGCTTTAAGGTCTTTAGCATATTAATTGAAGTAATAGAATGTAGTCTGGATCAGCAATATTAAATAAGGTACTCATAAATTAACTAAAATACTAAAGATCCAAGGTCAAAATACAAATATCACTGAAAAAGATATTTTTTATTCCATTCTTTAACTTTATCTACACAAAAAGTTTCAGAAGATAAAACCTATAGCTATAGTTATATTACCAAGTATTGCATTACTTCATAAAAGCTTTATTACTTTTCCCACAGAATGCTATCTTATTACATTCTCTTAGAACTACATATACATGACTGCATTTTACTGGACAAGCACAATGTGCTTAACTAGCTTTATGTTGATAATCCACATGTTCCTCTTTAGTAATAGATGCATCTCTGCATGGATAATCACTAATAGTACTAGGTCAGTGTTAGAGATGCAACAGGTAGTACACTGCAAAATGCTGTGGGTTCTAGTCTTACAACAGGTAAATTTATTGCTGATAGTACAGTATAGCATAAGGGAGGTGATGCATTCCTGCGTGTGTTATCCATCAGATGAGATGTTAAACATAAGTCCCATCTTCTTGAGTTGGCTGTTGCTCCAGTGGAAGTAAAAGATTCCAAAGCACCTACTGAAAAGAATAGGGGAAGTTCCCTGATGACCTGGCCAAATTTTCCGTAGGAGCACAAATACTACTTTGGGTTTCTCTGGAAAAAAGGCTGCCAGCCTAGTGCAACTAGTCTGCTATATAGGGGTCAAATACTCAATTATTTCTCATAGGAAATAGCCATTCTGATAATCAGGCCCTGTTAATGAATTCATTTTTATATTTTCCAAAGCTGTCTTTATAGGGTCATCCTCTAAAAGTGAGCAATTGCCAGTTACCTCTGGAAAGTTAAGCAGCATTAATTTACTAGCTGTTGAACTATCAAAGAGACCTTTTTGCAAACAAGTTTTCTAAATATTCTGCTTCAGTAATATAATCAGAACCAACTTTTTATGATATTTTTGATGACGCATGAAGATCATAATTATGCAAATGTTTGAACAAATCTTTAAAGTTGTCTTTTAATTTATTAGCCAGATTTAATTCATAACTAGATTTTGATTTTTTAATAAGTCTTAAAACGCTTTTTGAATCTATTATAGCTGCTCTTATTTTCTTCTGCTAGGTGAGCCCTGTAGTGCCTCCAACATTTATTATTTTTATGTTTTACCTCATGTAAACTAGCAGTTCTTTTTCCAGTTACAAACCAGTTGGAACAAATTCATCAGGATATTAATGTAATTAAAAATGTCCCCCAACCTTTTTGTATTGTGACACCATGCAACTTAGGTTCCCACTTCTATGATAGAGTATCAGAATTAATAGCTACAACATTTGATTGGTAAAATTTCTTAATTTGTTGCTCTATAGGTTTATCAATCTCAAAATGAAACATAAAAAGGTCAGATCTCCCTGTTCCAGTTCAGTCCAACATTTGTTAGATCTTAATCTACTATGAAGCCAGACTATATCCAAGACATCTCTACCCCTCATATTTTTTGTTGCTATCTGCAAATAGCAGTTTGTGGTACTATCTCTTAATCATTTTATTTATAACATTACTCGAAGAAGAAGAAACTGATTAATCAGCACAGGGAGCATTAAAATAACCTGTAACAATCTCAAGCTTAGCATTAAAACATTTTGTTATTTGATGACTTAACTCAATGGGTCAGATTCGATAAAGTTCACAGACTCCAACCCATTACATTGATATCAGCACTAAACTTGCAGAAAATATAATAAGTAAATGTACCACAAAAGACTATCCCAATAATAATGGCACACTGAACATTACCTGCAAGTAATTCATAAGTAATGAAAAATTGCTGTCAATGGGTGATGTACGTAAACAAAAATTATGGAAATAATCTCACAATTCAAGCATCCTGACAGTCTTACATCCATATCTATAACAGAATCTCTCCAGTAAGTTTAAGGAAAACTATGGAGTATTACATAAGTCCGTTAGTATAAAAATATGCTAACTATCACTTATGGATTCCAATGGTATCCATAAGTTTTCTTATTGAAAAAATAATAAATGAGAAGGCCAATCATGGCCACAATGCCACAGCTAACATTAGTTAACAATGGGTGTGGGACTTGTGTGGGGAACAGAGGTAATATACCTACCAAAGTAAAGTGGGAGATAGAAAAGAAAATGTGGGGTATGGATGAAGAAGAGGGGCACGCAGGAGGGATAATGGCATAGAAAAATCAGAGGGAAGCCAGAGGGGCATGGACATTTTGTTTGGGGGGGGGTAATAGTCCACTTTTTTTATGAATAGAAGGAAAGGTAAACATAAGGAAAGAGAAAGGAAAGATGATCACAGCAAGTATGTCCATAGAACAGATATCACAACACATGGCAGACGAAGATTGGAAAACAATCCAGTAAGAACATGTAAGTTAAACAGCACACTGCAAAACATGGGCAAATGAAAACTGGCAACTAGGATGGGGTCACATACCAGCCAGGGTAAATGCAGAAAAACATATCTACCTATGCATTATCAAGTTGCAACATGTTGCAAACTGTGTGGCAGTCATACCTGGATGAGTATGACCAATGGTAGAGGTGTGTTGTAGGGTAATAAATAAGGATCACGATACACATTGGATAAATAAACACATTGTCAAATAGTCTGTCAGCAGTGCAAGTGTAAGCCAAGCTGTGCAAATGCAGATCTAAGAACTCTAAATAATTGCAGCAGGTGACAGAATCAAATATCTGACCATGCATGTGAAAGGTAAACAAACAAGCACAGTTGCAAACAGCACTACTGCAGCAAAGCAGCAAAATGGCTGTTAAATACACAAGTAGATGTACACAATCCAAACAATTGTGTAATGGAATACAAATATGTCACACACACACATATGCCATGACACAGGTAACACACAGGGGTGTATGTTTAACTGTCAGGGGGCCTCTACAGAGCATACTTGAAAGCAATGGCATTAGTCATGCACACACCAATGACATGCAAGAATATTTACAAAAATCTAACACTACAGCTTAAAAAGTTATCAGATTGTGCACATCCATTTTAACAATGTACCATGGTTAACACACAATTATAACAAGAACATGGATGTATTGCAAATGTCCTACATTCGTAAAATGGCCACACATTTGGCACATGTTCACCATGTCAACAACATAATACATGACAATGGTCAGTAACAGCAACAAAGGTAAACATATCTGCAAAATATAATATGGAAATATAAGGTGGAAGTGTGGTGGACAATTTTGGTCCAAATCAGGGGAAAAGCAAGTTAAGTTTACACACTGCACAGTACACAGCATGCTATTGAAGCCAACACAAAATACAGCAAAGCAAATAACAAATATATGTCACATGGGCAGACTCATTGTTGATTTCAACAGAAATGGGCATGTATACATGTGCAATGATGTAATATCAACTGGCATGGATAAGCAGGCTAAGACTTTCATTACATACACATATCCTGTTATGTCAATGTTGAATAAACAACCGCTGCTGTATCTCACACACCCGGCTCATTATTGAGCAGAGGACACTGCTTTGAGAGTCATTACAGCACATCAATGATAATTCAGTGAATGCTCACATGTAAAGGGTAGAACTGCATGTCAGCATGGATCCAACTATGTGTATAGACATGTGTAGTCATCAATTACTGTGTACAGCTATTGGGATAAGGTGTGACCCTATGTGAATAAGTAATGGAGCTTGAAATATAACATACAGCAAACCAGGCAGAACAAATTACCCTTATCACAGTGTAAACAATAATGCCACATTGCTGTGCAATGCATTCAGAAAAGGAGGACTGCCCATAGGTATGACATACTTGTATATGACCCCACATTACATTATGCCAGTAGGACAGCATGACAACTGTCATCCAAATACAATGGAAAATTACATGTCCTTCTCTTGCAACTACATGATATGACAATACAGAAATAAGAAACATACTTCAGTGGTAGTTCTGGACTATTGACAACATGTGTTAGCTCTCAGTTTCCCCTCAGTAAAACACATGTTTAATTTTTGCAGCACTAGGTATAGAGTAACTGCCACAATGCATGGACAGCTGAATGTGTGATAAAAATGTAATGCCTTAGTGTGTGTCATGCACGCATTCAAGCATAATTAAATCTCAAATGACAATAACATATAACCATGGCAGCTACATGGTATGCATGCACAACAGTGCATATACAGTCCAGTCAATTAGATGGCAATCAGCATGTTGGCATTATAACACAATTGCAGAACACAGACAGTATGTATGGACCAGAGGAACCAGACTGATAGGCCTGAGCCTCAAAAAAGACCTCATTGGCTACCTTCTTGAATGAGTCATGCATAGCTCATGCCATGTCCTGGAAGAATGTCCCTCATGTGTGTTCAAAACACATCAGTCACAACCTCCTGGATATCATCCTGATAATCCTCTTTTATCCTGTCCTGGTGTCAATTTCATCAGAAGTGCAGCAGGTATAATAGCATGGGCAAGTGCTGGTCCAGCTTCTGCATCATCATTGTCATTGCCATCATCAGTCTACTCCAGCAGTAGCCTGGCATGTGCACATCTGCATCTGACTGGTGAAGGTCTGCAGGTCCCATGCTCTGCCATGATGAAATGCAAAACATGACAGATGAAAAGTGTGAAAGTCATGGCTGACATTAAACGCAAACTGATGTGCACATCTGAAAACCAAGAGATATTAAGTACTATCCCATTGACATATGATTTCTGCAAATGAGAATAAAGGTATATCAGGATACATTGCAGGTGTCATTAAAACCACATTCTCAGAGGAAATGGCCTAAAATGATTATGCAGGAGAAGTATAACAAACATACTTGCTGCTAGTGGATGGATCTTCATGCACATGATACATTGCCTATGTCCTGTTATCTATACTTATGGATGTTTTCAATACACATCCATGTCAGTGTCACTCTATCCATCACAGAATGTGAACAGCTTACTCCAGGCCATGTCATGGCATACATACAGCTTACCAGTGGAAATCCTAACATTTCCTGAACAATTGTTTATCAGCTATCATTATCCATGACAAGCATGTGCACAGCCAGCACACTTACATATCCTCACATTTGAAGATAAGCTTGCCACAACATGGTGTCATACAACACTGACATGTGTGTCTACATTGCAAACAATACTGTGAAAATGATAACATAACACAAGTACTGTGACCTGCAGTGCTTAATACTTGTGATGTCTGCCTCACTACATTGGCCACTGGACTGTCTGAGATAATATTACTATTTCCAAGTTTCCAGTCTTGTATGTTTGCCTTTTGCATTTATGTTGGTGTGTGAATGCCAGCTGTAGCCCAGGTGTATGTGCATATAATGAGTCATGTGAACAGCCACCAATTAACATATTGGATAATGAAGACATATCAAAATGACAACCCAGTGGAAAATACAAAAGCCAGAAAAAAAGAGCTGAGCATGGCAACAACGTCATTGGTTGACCCAACACCAAATTTTTGGAATGCAACACAACACACTAGAAATAATAAACAATCATAAGCACAGTGACAGCCTGTGACATATGAAAACATAATTTATATCCTACAAACAGGGATGTCTGTCTGCAAATGTACCAGTATCCTACATACCTTCCTTAAGCAATCACTATGCATAAACCTGCAAAAAAAAAAAACTATATAACAGAGAGTCAGAAATGATGAAAATGAATGCCTACATGCACAACTATCCCTATACACAAGATTGAGTAAGTCATTTCTAAACTGCAAATGGTGTTGCAGGCAGATGCAATATCCATGTTAAACTGAAAAGCATACCATGATGTGAACACTGACATAGCAGACATCCACTCAATATGTGGATAAGCAAGCAATACACAACAGATAAATCAATGCCCAACACTACCTACAAAAAGGTACCAGCACTGTGCCAGTTACACATAAATGAATATCATCTAGGTTGTGATGCACAATTCAAAGCATTATCCTTGGCAAGCATGGCTTGCTGAGATCTCAAATGTAAACATATTTTTATCTAATTCATATGTGTAATCACACAGATTGTCTGAATTTTGCAATACTTTACAGATGCATGATGGGTATTCTTGCATTAGAAGTGGTATACAGGGTAATGAAAAAAAAAATCTTCTAACAATGATTAGATCTATTTGAATTACAAAATCTGTCAATGTAATCAACATACCTATCTTCCCGAGCTGCTGCTCCAGCCTGTGCAGCCACTCAATGGACAGGGCCCAATTCCTAGTAAGCTCTTCCATCACCTGCAAAAAGTAACAAGCATGTATGAACAATGTAGGTGTAAAGTAACATTGATATATATGTTGCTCTGCTCCTGTTCTCTTACATTAAAATTAAACAACATGGCAGAATCTCCATGCTCAGTTTTGGATGTTTCATATGCAGTCTTTTTTACATTAGAAGATCTGAGATGCAGACCTTCAATGCAGCTATATTTACACTCTAACCCTGACTTCTTCCTGTCTAGATAATCCAACTTGCCTAAGTTTACATAACATAAATGCAGGTAAACAAATCAGAGATATGAATTTACAGGTATGGGGTAGTAATATGGATCACCACTTACACTTTACAAGAAGTACAATGTGCTGTGCATTTATGAAAATAAAATTGTAAGTAGGTGATCACAAAACAAAAACACAACTGTAATATTTCATACCTCAGACAGTAAAAAACTGTCACATAACACATAGCTGCTCTTAACAGACAAATACAAATTCCTGCTAATCACATACACACAAATGTAGTTTAGGTACGAAGGCAGAAAATATATAAATATATTTTGGTGTCAGACTACAAATTATGCGTCAAAAATATCCCTGACATCAGGGGATATTACTGTTCCACAGTCAAAATGTATAGCTAATCCATCACATTCCCTCCAGATATATGTCTGAGAGGCTGATGAATTTGAATTAATAAACAATGACACACTTATACATACAATTTAATTTGCCAGTGTTATCCAATTCCATGTTCTTTTTGCAGAACTATCTCAGTATGTTCAAAGCTTTACCCATAAAACTGCAGTACAACATGTACTGTTGGCAGAAAATTATGGATTACGGAGATATTTGTAGAAACCCAACAAATAAATGCTTTAATCATAAGCATGTCCAAAATAACTGTTAATATCAATAACCAAGTGTCTATACAAGCATTTTCAAAACTTTTACACAGACACAATGAAAGCTATCCCCTACATGGAGTTGAACCCACACTTCATTCAATATATGCACATTGGCCTCTTGCTTTACAGGATGAGCTAACACATATCCATATCCCTGCAGATAGTAGATTAATACTAAACATCTGACACATAAACACTATAGGCCCTCATGTTCCACAAAACTGCCAGCTGGCATCAAGTTTTACAATGTAGAAGATATGTGTAGATGATCAGACATGCAGTGATCTTGTGTTCAAGGGATGTTAATAATACTGTGCACTTTGTAAAGCAGAACGGACTATCTGTCTGCATAAGTTACTATTCACACATACACAAGTAGACTGAGTGATACTGTCAAAGTATTAGGGATAACGGAGAAATACATAGTCATCAGTGGCCTAGGCCTAGGCTACATGGCCATACTGTATGCGTGAAATTATGTTCTTATATGTTACAAAACAGGAACATCTAAAATGTTTATTACTATGTGCATGATAGACAATATTAAACCAAATAAGCGTCATGGGAATCAAACATATAATTACAGAGAGAACAATCACTTTACCTTCTCAAAACAGCTAGTTAATGGGTTTAAAGGGCATTATCTGACATATGGGACAAATGTAAAAATGTACCAGGTATATGTAGGATAGTGACACATGCTGTAGGCATCCACCAGCAGTCTCTGTACCTTGACATCCCTCTGACAAAGATCCTCTGCGTCCCTCCAGTGCAGATCATCATAGCAGTGGTGAACCTACCCTCTAGTCCCGTAGATTCTTGTATGACATTGATGCCCCCTCACAGTCTGGTTCCATATATAAATCATTGTGACATTCTGTGTTTGGCTGTCATGTGATGTTCCCCTCCAGTGTAGATGGTCAGTGTCTGGGTGGTCCAGTTGGGTGCCCTGACATGTTGAACTGTTCTGGAAGTAGGCATTCTGATGATAATACAGATAAGTTGGATAGGCCACAATTCAATAAACTGCTCACTGAGGCCCCACTCAGTTTGCACATAGCAATGGTCTGATCTGTAATATATTAAAATCGTAATTTAAAAGTGGCACTTAGACTGAATCAGATTTTAAATCACGTATGATCAAAAAATTTGCAAGAGATGTTAAAGATTATTCTGAGGAAACCATTTGAGTATAAAAGAACTGTTCAGTTTGTTGATGACAAAAATACCAATGTAGGGTCATAAAAACATAAAAGAAAAAGGTCAATTTTGAAGAAAACACATTATGTCTCTTTGGATACATCAGCGGATGAATTGTCATCTGCTACGGATACTGATATACCCACACTTTCGCAATCTCCTGTGACGAGAAAGGCTAATATTAGTGCCCCTTTAGAAGAACTAGAAGGGGTGGACGTAAACATAAACACAGGGGTAACACATTTGGATACAATATTCCAACTGATGATGCAGAAATAAATGAGTTTTAGAATGTGCATTATATTTCATCTTTAAAGTTATCACGTGCAGAGAATGAACTACTTAATCAAGGGTTAGGTTTTATGCCCAAATACTTGGTGCCTGAATATACTTTGGCCCATAATGTGTTATCTTTTTGTCGAACTTTGAATCTTAAATTGTTTTTTTTTACCAACAATCTAGCTCATATCCTTTTCCAGATGGTTTTAAATTTAGAGCTTCTTCCTTTATGCCTCCTATGAATAAGAATGTAGCTATCTTTCAGAGTTTAGTTATGAAAGATCTACATTTTTTATATAATCAGAATAAGAGCTCACAATAATCATTTGCCTACGTTACAATGACAGACCTTGTTTAGGTTGAGTAAGAATAAACATATTGTGATTAATAAGGCAGATAAAAGGGGTGCAGTTGTGGTCAGTAATTGGGATATTTATTACCAGGAAGCTATGACTCAGTTATTGGACCACCGATTTTATGTACAGATGCATTTATTCCCTACATTGAAGTTTAACAATGATATTGATGAGCTCTTACATAATGCATTAGAAGAAGGCATTATATCTTGGATGTAGTACACCATCTTATGGTACCGGATCCAGGTAAACAAATACTCTATATGCTAGCTAAGATTCACAAAAGTTTGGTCCCCCCCCCCCCCCAGCAGACCTATTGTGTCTGGTAAAGGATATTTAACTGAACCACTTTCTGCATTTTTGACCCAGTATCTTAATCCCCTATTAGTAGATGTACAATCTCGTATTCAGGATACAATGGAACTTTTAAATCTAATGGAAGATATTCAGATTGATGATGGTTGGTTATTATGTACCTTAGATGTTTCTGTGCTTTACATTGGCATTCCCCATTGGGCTGGGCTTATAGCCGAGAGTTTTGGTTGAATAGGGCAGGTAAATATCCCCCTGGATTTAACGCATTTCTATTGTGTTTAATGGAACAGGTCTTCACTAAAAATGTGTTTTATTTTAGGAATCAATTTTACTTGCAGTTGAAGGGTACAGCTACGGGTGCCTCTTTTGTGCCAATATATACAGATCTTTTTATGGGTTATGTTGAGGAACAACTGATTTATAATGATTCTCATAACTTATTTTTGGACTGCACGGATATTTGGTGCAGATATTTAGATGGCTGTTGGTTGGTTTGGAAGTCTGACCTGATTTATTTAAAGGAATTTTTTGAGTACCTTGAAAATAAATGGGGAATTAATTTTACGGTTAACTATCACAACAAATCTATTCAGTTTTTGGATGTGACAGTTACAGTAAGACAAGATGGTACTTTACAAAAGTTCTCTTTATAGGAAATACCCTAAATTTAATACATTACTAAATGCCACTAGCTGTCACCCTAAACATATGATTAATAACATCTAAAAATCCCAATTTTTGAGGCTCAAAAGAATATATTCATCTACTTCTGATTTAAGGTTACATGAACATGATTTGGTTTAGAGATTTTCTGAGAGGGGCTATCCCATTAATATTATTTACCAAGCTTGTAAATCTACTGAAGAATTATTTAGGTCCTCTTTGTTAAAATATTTAGCTAAAGATAAGTTGGTTCAACAACCAGCTTTGGGGATAATACTACTTTTTAACTACCTGGTATTTAAACACTGGGATAGTTTGTTGATGGAAGATAAACTTAGGGATATTATACCTTCAAAGGCCTATTTTCCTATAGGAAAGGAAAAATGATGGCAGGTTGGTTGAGTCATTACAAAAAGATTTATCGTAGAAGCAAACAAAAACATCAGATTAAGTTAGATGGGCATAAGTTAGTGGGTTGTTTTCCATGTGGACATTGTCATTTCTGCAAATTTGTTAATAAAGATAACACTTTGGTTCTAGGAAGAGCTCTAAAGTTTTTGATATTTTGGTATATGGGAATTGTAGTACAGACTATGTGGTGTATTGAGTGATGTGTTCTTGCTCAGCATTTTATGTGGGGCAAACTTCACGTCCTTTGAAGTTAAGAATGTCTGAACATCTTAGTGATATAAGATGTGCTAAAATTACTAATACTTTATACAAACATACTTTAAAACATGTTTCTGCATGTTTTATGTTTACTATTATTGATAGGGTTGATTTGATTTTAAAACCAATAGTAAAGTGGGATGTCACCCACTATTAAACCAAAAAGAACAAGTGTGAATTTAAATTACGGGCATTATTTACACCAGTGCTTAATGAGCAGTTGTGAGACTTGACTGTGGCCATAATTGGTTTATGGAATGGTATTTCAATTCAGTAAATGATGGAAAACGTTATGCACTGATGAAGGCTGTATAGCCGAAACTGGTATGCTATCTGTTATTCCTTATGTATGTGGACCATTATGTTCTGACTTTATGTTAAAGTCTGGTTGGAAGCTGATTTTGAGTGCTGGTTGTTTTGTACTATTAGCTTATCAGATTGTGTCAGATCACTGGAAGATAACAGGTATGTGTTTAATGATACTTACTGGGTATTTGCATGGAACACCTTCCCATTACACCAAACTATTTGTTAAAGCATTGAATTTTGAGAACTTATGCAAACGTGTGCAAATGGAATTTTAAAAACTTGAATTTTAATGAACCTCATTAATTTTGTATGGTGCGAATGGGACTTAAAAGCAGTGTGCACATAGCTACTCTAACTTTCAGTTATACCGAACTCATAGGTAGTTGCAAAGGTAATTTTATACCTGCTAGAATTTCTGTGGTGAGTTTTTTCTCTCCTTATAGACCTATGTTATCATTACTCCTTAGAAATGTATGTGTATGCTTAGATTGAAGCATTTAGGGAAAGTTGTGTGCAATATAAAAATGTATGAAACCTACTGGAGGGGTGTGTTGCATACTCTGGGTGGGTTGAAGCAGTTATTCCTGGCCTCACATGTATGTGTTGCTTTGCATAGCAATGATGCATATAGATTAATGAACTACATATTGCTTTTGCATTCATATTCATGTATGTTTATTTTTCAGTTGCAGCAGCAGATTTGCATTGTGCACATGGGTCCATACAGGGTGCGAATGACCAATTTAAGTGCATTGACATGTTACCATATAACGTCTGGACATACATAACAATACAACCAGCATGTGTATTGCTGTCTGAATTCATTTGTACAGATCCATTGCACAATCAGGACATAACAGGTGAGCGTCTCCATATACGGTTACTGTGAGTGTTACCTGTTATTGCCTCTGCCTTCTGTCATGCCATGGGTGTGTACTGTCATATTGCTATTTCCCTGACCTTGTAAACTACAGGTACATCTTCTGGAGGGATCAAGGACTAATGCATGAAATTATATTTCCACGAAACATAAATGGCCAAACACACTTTAGCGAAAGTGCTTTTCACCAAAAAAGCACTTTCGCTAAAGTGTGCAAAAAAAATTAAAAATAACAAAATTAAAAAAAAAAAAAAAAAAAATTACTTGACATTTACATAGGGGGACAAGCCCCCTGCACCCCCCCATGTGGGGGTCTGCACTCCCCTACTTTCATATTCTCACTACGAGATTGCACTTCAGTGGGAAAAAGGGAATATTCCCTTATCCCCACTGTGCTACGATCTCAACAGCCATTTCCCCATGTTTTTGTCACCCCCCCCCTCCTTTTATATTCTCATTCCAAGATCGGACTACAGTGGGAAAAAGGGAATATTCCCTCATCCCTGCTGTGCTATGATCTCAACAGCAATTTCCCCATGTTTTTGTCCTTTTTATAGCACACTCACGAAAGTGCTTTTTCGATGAAAAGCAGTTTCACGAAAGTGCGCTCGGCCATTTCACTTTCAGTGAAACAGCAATTCGATAAACGGTATGGATCTCCTTCTGGAGACATGAGCCATGCAGGTGCCCCTACTGACAAATGAGGTATGTTTCCCCACCATGTTCATAGGCTATTTTCATATATATTAGTAACAGGCCAACATGTGCACAGTACATCATATAAGTTTTACCATGACCTGTTAGTGTGTTGTATATGCCATCATCTGCCTATCCTGCTGCATGCATAAATGACTGTGTTTGCTTTGTATTTTTTCACTGCAGAATCCACATTATGACAAAGAAACTCACCACATTAGGATGGAGTCAATGGAATGCTATTACTTCTGCTCATAGCATTCCTGTTTCTCCTGTTGTTGTCTGCCATTAATAATGTGTCCTTCTACCCTCGCATAGGACAGCCACCTTCAGCATCTCAGCCATGACCAATTGGTATGGAAGCATATTACCTACTGCGTGTTTTACCTCATTTGGAAAGGTACATGCTGGAAAGCATGTGATTAAGAATTTTGTATATATGCCTTTGCTTCCCTACAACAGTTGCATTTCATACCTCGTCTCCAGTGATGGATTCCCATGAGGACATGTTAGGTGTATGTTATGCATGTATTCCTCACATATGTCACGCATGTTGCATATGCAACATAATTGTTATCTTCCTGTTGTATAGGTTACATGGGCCACCATACCAGAATAAGACTTCCTGGTAAGTCATTATTATTATCTGTAACACTGTAGTGATATATATGTGACATGTCAGTAATGAGATCCAGCATGGGATATAAGCATATTTTCCTGAACTGTGCCATCTGTCTCTTCTTTTAGCATGTCCACTGCCTTCATCCTCCATTAGTGTACCCACTGACTGTAATGTTTGATCTGATCTGTCTCAGCATAGGAGCATGGCCACTGGCATACAAGGCACAGATTTGGTGATACAGCCCATTCCAGATGTTGACAGTCATGTAGATGATGCTGTAGTCTCAGAAGTGGCTGAAACCTTGTCCAGCCATTCTTAAAATGTGGTGATACCAGATGGTGGACAGGACGAGGCCTGTGTACCACATCTTTGTGCTGAGTCTGCTCTTGATGTTGACCCTTCCGCACAGCACAGTAATACTGCCTGGTGCAGTAGACATGGGTGTGTAGGTGTTGTTCAGGGGCATATTTCAGAGGGTGTCCACCTACTTCTACAGGCAAATAAATGTTTACAATGATGTCATGTATTTGACATTCATGCACTTTCCCATGCCACAGATCACACTGCACACCAAGTGTATGTGCAGCAAGAAGGAAAGGAATGCAGACACAATAAGATCATGGAGGCATTGACTGCAAAAATGAAAGCATATTATTTGTGGTTCAGTCCATAGAATCCCTAGCTACAGCAGTACTACAGCAGTGCCATCATATGAGCAGGGTTCTGTGTACCCTGACTGTGTTTAGCTGAGTGCTTCATGGGAGAGGAAGGCCCCATTTCAGTAGACCAACTCTTGCCCATCAGGCATCAATGTCTATGCTGCAACATGTACACACATCTGCTGCTGGCCAATCCATTGTATGTGCTGCCATCATGACCAGACAGTCAGCCGAGAACCATGCACCTTCCCACATTGTGTCTCCACATGCTGGAATCACCCCATCAGTGTCCTCTGTGGAGCCAACAGGCCCGAGTGTTTCCATACATAGTAGGTGTAGGCAGAACTGTGGTGTGAGCTGTTAGCTTGGGCACCCTAGACTACATTAGAGTAGCACTGTCCGTTGATCCACTATGTCCAGTAGTGTCAGTCTCACCCTGTGGTGATGATTGCTATGCAGACCTCTGATGATGTCATCTGTCTGTGGTTGTTGTGAAGTCTGATGCCATGGAAGTCAGCCATTTTTACTTACCATAGGTGACTCCATTTAATACATTAACCTTTATCTATGCTTTACATTGATATATCCTGCTTGTGATATTGACAACAGCTCTGCAGTATGTCCTGATTGGGATCCCTATCAGTAGCTCAAACTTCCAAAACTTCAAAGACCATATGACCAAGACCATATGTCTGAAGTTTCAGAACCTCAAAACATGAATAAAAAACAATAAATCAAAATAAAACAATTTGTCTGCATTTTTTTGCACCACCCATGTGGGGGCTGTGCCCTCCACACCCTCTGCTACTTAAATATACCAACTCTGAGATCGCACTGCAGTAAGGAAAATGGCAAATCCCAAGTTCTGCGCTATACGGCAATCTCAATAGAAAGTGTTCGGAGTTCCAAAGCTTTGGACATATGGTCTCAGCCATATGGTCTTCAAGGTTTTGGAACTTCGAGCTACTGATAGGGATCCCCTGATTGTGTTCCCTGGTTGCATATTTTAATAGTGGATGGATAGAAATGGGTTTCACAGACGAATGAACATTGTTCTCTGTCATACATACATACACCAGTATGACTCAGTATGCATACCTATGTCACTTGTGGCCTGAGTTGATGTTCAGTGTCATGACTGATATGTATATGTTCATATTGCTGTATGTTAGAATTATGGTGTTTTGTTTGATTATCAGTGTGCCCATCAAGTGGGTACTTGCCATTATATGCAATAAGTGCTGCTGTGATGGGGCAACAACTGAACATCAATGTTTACTGTGTGTACTTCTGTATGTGTGGCTTGTCATGACTCAAAGGTGTGTACCAGAAGCTGCCTTGTCACCTGGGCCTGCATTTGTGGTCACACCCTCCATCACTCATGTCTGTTTGTTCTTCCCCCTTTCTTCTCAAGATCCTCCTCTGATAGCTTTGGAATGTCATCTTCAGACATCTGGGGCTCTTGGGGAAGTTCACAAACACCTTCAGCAGGAATAGCACAATGTATTGTTAGCATTTTGTATAGCATGGTGCAAATAGTAATCAGCCAAACTGTCTTTTAATGTGTTTATTACACTCTACCCTCAGATGTCTCCAGGCATCTGAACCTAGCCTTCAGTGCACCAAAAACACTTTCTATGGTATTTCATGTTGTTGTGTGCACTCTATTGTAGGCTTCCTCTGCAGGGATGGAAGGTTCTCTGTATGGGGTCATTTGCCTTGGCTTGAGTGGATAACCACAGTCACCTGTTGTGGGGAATGGAAACATATGTTGACATCGTGAATAATGCTGACAGGGATGTCTTTAGATTACATCCTGGCTGTGTTCCTGTACTTACCTAGTAGTAATCCCTCTGGTATTTTACCTTGCTGGAATGCAATCATCAGACCGTTTTCCCTCCATATGTATTGTCATGGACACTCCCAGGGTGTGTCACCATAATGTTTACTATGCTGCCTTTTGCCGCACACAGATGCATATCTGGTTCAACCAGCACCCTGGGCTGGTAATGTAAAGCAACATCCCACCCCTTCAGCTATTCAAGTGATGAGCAAAAAAAAAAAAAAAAAAAAAAAAAAAAGCACTTCACAGTAATAAGCTAGTCACAACAATTGGCTTATTACACATAGATCTGAGGTCCCACAGCTATTCCATTAAACAGCAAAAAATAAATAAAAAAATAAAAATAAAAGATGGACATTCCTTCTACTGGCACACCAACCAGTTGGCCAGATGCATGACACCCCTCCCTTTGACCCAGCAA
Source organism: Protopterus annectens (assembly GCF_019279795.1). Taxonomy (NCBI): domain Eukaryota; kingdom Metazoa; phylum Chordata; order Ceratodontiformes; family Protopteridae; genus Protopterus; species Protopterus annectens. The sequence goes on from NC_056751.1 coordinate 2,937,590, forward strand.
TTCAGGCCCATGCCCCAATCCTTCTTCATCTTATTTTATTAAAAAGTCTTATCTTACACTGTAGTAAACTGCTTGCTACAGTTCATACATACCCTGTCTGCACAGAGAGCTACTTCACTCATGTTAAATTGAAAACAAAAAAAAAAAAACCTTCTTTTTAAATTTTACTAAATTGCTTGCTACAAATGTTGCAAAGAGTTGCTTTAGTTTATAACCTGATTGCATGGAGGGCTAAGACATTATTTTTAATTAAAAAAAATACTTCTTTTTAAACTTTTATACCCTGTTTGCACAGAGTGCTACAGTGCTCAGGTTTTAGATAAAAAAATACCTGTAGCAAATTGCTTGCTGCTACAGTTTAGACCGCACACACAGTGCTACAGTGCTCAGGTTTGACCACAAATCAACAATAGCTGTTAAAAGCCAGTATTGTATTAAAGAGAGATCAGGATCAGCTGATCCCACTCCCGACACTTTTGTACCTGAGGCAGTTACCCCTATTGCCCCAACCTAGCTACACTACTGACTGCATCACCACCTGGTAGTTCAGGGATGGCCACCCCATTCTATTGATATATTTTTCTGCTTTTGGGTGCACAGTGGTCTTAATAAGAATGTGGGTTCAGTCTATTGCCCCAAGTATAAAGGGAAGTTTGTGATGTTGTAGAAAAGATGTTTAACAGTTTGCCACTCCATGAAGGTAGATGGAATGTGTTTGTGTTCATCTACCTTGGTGCACATTCCTGCCAAGAATTGTACCAGGATACAACTGGTAGCTGTGTGTGACACTCTTACTGCTTCTCCCATATTTTGTTAGAATGTCCTGGATGCCAGTACAACTAAGCTCAGACACACTTTTGTTTGAAGAGGGATAGAGTTGCCTCAAAAAGTCCGCAGAGATGTGTGGGTCACACATGTTGCACACAGCCTGCACCAGCTGTCTGTTTAGGTGGTGCCTGTCAATGATTTCTTGATCTGAGAGTTGGCTTAGTTGCAGCCTGTTGCAGTTCATTCACTGTAGGTGACATTTTTTTTGTCAGTATTGTTATGAATTCCTTCGGATTGCATAGGAATATCTTTGCTTCTTTGCATTACAGTATGACATTCACAGAGGATTTTAGAAACAGAGTTGGTATTGCACTTTGTCGCATTTAAGTTGTGTTGGGCACGCCTGATGTGTTTTGGAATCTGACAGGCATGCTCAGAATCCATAATAATCCTACACTGAATAAATAAGTAGTCAGACTGTAGAGTACTTTCTAAAATCATGTCTGCAGCTGGTGCACTGAAGTCTTCCATCGGCGAACTGCTCTGAACAGAATTAGCTTTTGGAATTTTACCCGTATCTCAATTGACCATTAAATAGTATCTTAATAGTATTTCTTATGTCACTCATTTTATAACCACTCAACCAAAAAAATTGTAATATGATTTCTGAGAACCCTAGAAAGGATATTCTCCACACCTTACAACATAGACTTGCCTACTCGGAGTATTTTAGACTGTTGAATAAGTGAGTGCTGCTAGATTCACTAGAAAACTGTGTGTCCCAACTATAATTTATAAAGTCTGAGGAGTTATGCCAAGTTCCTTCTTTTTTTTTTTTTTCCAACTAAATATTTTTCATCATTTGGAATTTCATTAATTTTATTTCATATGTGCTTATTATACAAAATTCTCCATTAGTTCCTTATGAAAAAAAAGTATGGCTTTATTGGTGTCAAAATGATTTGAAACCACTTTTTCAAAGACTATTATGGGATGATTACTATTCATATGTATAACTATATTTTCTCCTTTATTTAATGGATTTGCATCTAATGTCTCTACTACAGAAGGAGGAAACCCATTAATCCTCTGTTTGAATACCAACAGTTATGTTATCTACACTGGATAAACATATTTTAGCCTGTATGCCTATATGAACTTGATTTAAAAAGCCTATGCCACTGTGGTACGGCGGTAGCATTGTCATCTCACAGCAAGAGGTTCTCCCATTCGATTCTTGGCTTGGCTTGGGAGTGCCTTCTGTGTGGAGTCTGCATGTACTCCCCGCAGTTGGGTAGCATTTGAAAGACATGCGTGTGTAAATGGGCATGCCTTTGTTGAAAGTTGGGCATCGAGCTGGCACCTTGGCGTTTCGTAAAAAAAAAAAAAAATCTACTGCCAATCATTAGCGGACCAGAGTTCCGCTGTGGCAACCCCTTATCAGGAAAAAGCCGAAAGACAAACAACAACATGTATAAAAAGCCTGAGTAGCTTTGTTCTTAATAACCTTAGTAACTGGAAAAAGATTCTCACATGTTGCCCTACTTTGCTGCTTTACACCTGAATCTGATATTAATGCTGTCAAGCAATTGAAACAATCTGTTCTTTCAGAAGGGAAATCCACAGAGCCTACTCCATACATTCTACACAACACACAATTAATTGAATAACTATGAACACTATGGGCCTTATTCCCTAAAGTTCATGGGACACCTTCTGTGTACACAATTTCAGAAGGTGCGATACGATATAAGACAATGAAGCCTCTAGCTTGTCTGGGCTTTCCTTGAAGTTTTCCTGACTGGTTAGTCTCTCCTTTTCACCCTTTGGTTTGGATGATCATTGGGATATTTTGTAAACACCTTAATCTTTATGGGCATCAGCTAGGATTAAAGATGCTGTGTTTCTGAAGTATAGCCAAATTATCCATTGTTGCTGTCCTGACAAGGTCAATAAAAGGGCTGAAACATATATTTCCACAGCTAGTGGGGTTTGGTTTTATTGGCCTGAATGCAACCATAAAGACTTAAAAAAAAGTCACAGACATTCAGTAGCCATGTAGCTGAAACACTTGATATCCTGAAGGGATCATTTGCAAATATCCCATGGACTCCACTACAGGAGGTTTAAGGTATCACACAATGAAAAGTCTAGCTTGTCCGAGTTTTCCTTGCCGTTTTTACTGTATGGTCTGTCTGTGTATCATTTTTACCCTTTGGTTTGGATATAACATTATGAACATGTGCAAATCTGTCACAACAGGGTCATCAACTCAGGCAACAACTAATACAGGTATGCATACATGCTCAGACTTTTGCATCAGTGCATAGAAAACAATGAAGGACACACATAAGTGCAACATATTCTTATCTCTACAATGCAGAAAAAAGGAAAACCACATAGGACATAATACAAAACTTTAAATAGCCAGAGAAAAATATAACACACTAAACTAATAATGTAACACAAGGAGTCAGCTATGTTTATGAAACTGTTGGACTCACTCTAATGCAGTCTAGGATGACTTTGCAGATGTCTTACACCACTGTCTGCTCAGCCTCAACCATGTACAAAAACACAGCAGTGACTGCTAGGGTGACAATACCATATAGAGGTAAAAGAGCATGACTGAGAGTTGAAGGTCTTGTTGGAACTGGCGGGACCACTGCAGATCGGCCAGCAGTGGAAGTGTGTGCATGCTGGACCATAGACACTGATGTTCATTGGCCAATGATGGCTCTGTGAAGAAATGGCATGCCTCTCCCATGTTGCAATTGGCTTAGCACAGTCAGGGTATGCAAAACCCTGCTGATGTTATGGTTTCTACTGACAGTGCCATAGCTAGCAGACTATCATTTTGAGCAGCCAATGCCACCATTATCTCATCTTATATATGCTCCTGTCCTACATGCATCACACACAGTTGATCTGTGGCACATGCACGTGCATGGATGTCTGCTCCATGATGTTACTGGGAATGGTCATTTGCCTTAGCAGTAGGTGGACACCCTCTGACACCTGACCATGCACACCATCTGCACAACTATGTCTAAAGAGACATGCTGTTTTAGGTTGTGGAGAACTGCTATCAGCAGCAGTTTCAGCTGGGCCCTGTCATTCTACAGCCTCATCCTGTTCAGCATCCAATGTCCTATCATCCACCAAATGGCCAGACAAGTTGCCTTACATATCTGAAGCAAAAGCTGCATCCACATCACTGTCAATATCTTGGAAGGACTCTATCAATACAACAGCGTCCTGTGTGCCAAGGGCCATATTACCATGCTGTGACACATCACACCCCACATCATAATCACTTGATGGGCTAATAAAGGATACAGATAGTTGATGTGCTAAAAGAAGAGGCAGATGATGCAGACCAGAACAATGTGATTACATTACATGCTGGATAACATCAAAGACATATGACATATAGCTCTCACTGCAATGTTGCAAATAATGATTTTACATGAAGTCTTCTGAATGTATGTTTCATAGAATCTACATAACAAGGACTATACATTTAGGTTGCATAGCCAACATACGCCATATGAGAGGGATACAAACAAAACACACACCTGACCACTCCTCATGGGAAGATGGTATTGCTGAAGAGGGATGAATTTCAACTATTCTAGGGGGAAAAATCATTATTGACCACATCACTGCCACCATTAACCATATGAAGTCATTTAAATATACAGAAGATTTGACATAGACATACCACCTGTATGTGCACTTGATGAGGCTGATATAGTGTGGCCTAGGAATGAGAGGAAGGACACAATATAAATGGGGGGCAACAACAGGAGTAACAGCATTGACAGGTATGAAACATAGTTACTAGCGTACCAATTACAGACTCCCACTGTTGAATGTTTGTGGGTTGTACTATGATGCTGCAGTGGGAAAGAAAAGTGAAAGACAACATAGACTTTACTTACAGCATCAAATATACAACACAGTTATGTATGTGATAGACAGATGGCCTTGTTTTGAAAAATATTGATATTAATGTCATGTATCACATGTATGCTACACATTGATGCAAGCTATTAGCCTGATGCAGTAACATACCTGGTCTGTCTGAATGTGAGCCTGCATGGCTTGGGACTACACTGGAAGTACCTGTAATGTGCAATGTTAGGGAAATAACAATATGACAGTAAACAGCAGTGCCATTAAATGAGGCTGAGGCAATAATAGGTAGTGCTCAAAGTAACACAGTATGGAAACACTCACCTGCCTTTCTCTGGTGTTGTCCCAAAATAGATGGACCTCTGAATATTAATGCAGACAGCATTACACATGTTGGTTGGACTGTTCTGTCTGTTCTGCAGTTGTATGACTGCATGTCATTAAATTTATGTTCATCATCATCACTCTGTGTGGATCCAGTAACATTGATGTTATGCCTGTGGCTGTCATCCATTAATACTGTGCCTTTCACCCCATACCTATCTCAACAGCACCATCTTCCCATGAGGAGTTTCAGATGTTTGTTATAAATCAAAAATGACAATAAATGAATATGTATGGTACAGCAATATGCAGTTATTTTCTCAATATTCAGATATGTCATGGAAAGGAAGACATATACATCCGGCCTGCAATTCCAGCTTCTATCCCACCTCCAGGTATATGTCACTCCCCTCTGGTTGTATAGAGTGAGGTCATAAATATTGTGATGTCATTGGAGTTGTCAATGGTGGTCCACTATGGGTGGCATTCCTCAATCTTTCATATCTTATTCATCTGTTGGTTGCATCAAGGATCATGTCAGAGTGTAATCTACAAGCCTCGCAGAATATGTTGTGACATCCAACTGCATTTATCATATCGGTGAGGTTGATCCAGATTTCATTACTCTAAACTGTATTGCCAGAAAAAGCCAAGGAGTCTCTTTCCATGTTGTCAGAGACCATCGAGTATGATGTCATTTTCTTGTGTGGAGAAATTTCACCCTAGGATGGCTGGCCATTTGAAAGACAGTGATATGCACATGATCATGCTCCTGTGTGAGCCCATTTATGCAAATAATTATATGGAAAGTGTATGCTGACATAAACAGTATCTACTCTTCTGTTCACAGGTTCATAGGTTCATAGGTAGGTACTAGGCTATCGGCCCAAGGGCCTACATAAGCCTAGCCAACAAGATTCCCTGGCTTACGCCACCCAAGAAAGTTATTTTCCTGTGCCACTGTCGAGCAGAGACACAGAAGTGATCCCCGTGGTGTATTTCCTATTTCCCATCCACTCATCAACATTTTTCTTGAAGAGTGCCAATGAAGAACTTTGCTTGACATAGATGGGTAGCCTGTTCCAGAGTATGGGAAGTCTCTGGGACAGGAATCTATCACTCCAGCATGTCCTGTTTATTGTGGTGACAAGGTTTAGGTCCCTAGAGCATGTAGCTCAGAGAGATTGGGATTTCTTTAGGTGTAGCATGTCCAACAGCTCTGGGTTTGACATAGCTTTATATGTTAGGCAGAGATCACCTCAGAGTAGGCGATATGCTACAGAGTAAAGCTGGAGTTTTTTGAGGTGGTCAGTGTAGGACATTTGTTTGAGGCTAGTAATCCTCTTTGTGAGGTACTTCTGTGGCCTTTCCAGCTGCTGCAGATGTCTTGTGAGGTACATTCCAAAAGGGGCGTTGTACTCTATAATGGGTCTAATGCATGTTGAGTAGAGGGGAACAATGACCTCTTTTTTCCTAGATGAGAACTCTTTTATAATGAGGTGTGCCATGTAGAAGGACTTCCTGACTACTGTGGCAATGTGAATATCAAAGGAGAGACTACTGTCCACCTGGGTCCCAAGGTCTCTTATCACACATTCGGTGTTAAGTAGATTGCTGCCTATGTGGTAGTTCATGGGCACAGAGTTTTTACCAAAGGGGATGACACTGCACTTTTTGGCATTGAGCTTGAGGCCATGGCTCTGACACCAGGCATCTGTCTCAGTGAGGCCCTTCTGTAGGATGTCCACATCATTTGGGGACTTGACTATGGCTCCTAGTTTGCAGCCATCTGTGAACTTCATTATCCAGAGGCCTTCTGTGTTAGCCTGTACTTCAGAGAAGTAGATACCAAACAGAAGAGGTCCCAGGATCGAACCCTGTGGTACTCCACTTGTCACTGCTTTCAGGTCAGATTTGGAGTCTGAAACTTTTACAGTGTGGGTTCTGTCAGTGAGCCAGTTGACAACCCATCTTGTGACGTAGGGATTTACACCTAGTTTAGTGAGTTTAGCTATAATTCCAGAATGGGGGATGGTGTTGAAAGCCTTGACAAGGTCAAGATAGGCTGTGTGAACCACCTTACCCTCATCTACGGCTTTGGTGACTGCCTCAAAGAAGTCGATCAGGTTCAGGAGGCATGATCTGCCTTGAACAAACCCAAACTGGGTGGGATCCAGAGTTTGGAGGTTACCAATGTCTTTGTTTATGAGTTTCATGATGATTCCTTCCATGGCCTTGCAGACCAGGCTCATCAAGCTAATAGGTTGATAGTCCCTGGGATCAGTGGTGGCTCCCCCTTTGTGGAGTGGGATAACTGTTGCTGTGTGCCATTCATTGGGCACAAAGCCTGATGTGAGGCTATTATTGAACATGGTGCTTAAGTGGGGAGCCAGTTCATTCTGAAGTTTGTGTAAAACGCAGACTGAGATGTTGTCCAGTCCCATGGATGCTGTGATTCTGGCTTTAGAGAGTGCAGCTTTTAGCTGTGTAGTTGTGATTACAGGGACTCTGCATTCATCCTGTATAGATATGGGCCCTTAAGGGAGTTGGGGGGGGGGGTAAAGTTAGCACTGAACCTATCTGCCAGGATGTTGGCAATATCAGTTGGTTCTGTAATTTTCGTGCCATTATGCTGTAATTCAGAGCAGATCTGGGTGTTGCCATCGAGATTCTTGACATAGATATAGAATGCTTTCTGGTTGCCCTTAGAATTAATGGTGATTTTGTTTTCATAGCTAGCTTTGGAGAATCTTATAAGGGATCTCAGATTCTTACTGAGGCTGACCAGGGAGCTCATCCACTCATGGGATTTTACTCTCTTTTGCAACAGTTTCTTCCTTCTGTTGTACAGTTTATTTATGGCAGGGGACCACCAGATTGGCTTCCTTTTGTTGGAGGATAGCGTCTTGGTTCTGTTTGGGATAGCACGATCTATGTACTCATGTAAGTGCTTATAGAGTGCATTTGTGTAGGATTCAGCAGTTGTAACTGTATTTTCCATCTGCACGGGTGTCATGAAGTTCAACACTTCTGTCTTAAGAAGCATGAAGTTGGCTTTGGAGAAATATTTTACTGTGGTTTCCTTCATGGGGGGTGGGGGCGGGATGTGGATATCATGGGTGATTAGCTTATGGTCGGATCGGACCAACGAGGAGTTGACTTCAGGTGTGGAACACCGGTCACTCATGTTGGTAATGACTATGTCTAGGATATTGGTGCCCCTGGTGGGGGTGTGGATAAGTTGATCCAGGGCATTGAAGTTTATGAATTCCAGAAATCGTTGAGCTAAGGAGATGGTACATGAGTAGTTTTCCTAGTTAATGGTGGGGTAGTTGAAGCCACCCATTATTAGGGTGTTTGGTTGAACTCTAATATTTTCAGTACATCAAGAAAAGAGGAGTGGGAATCCTGGGGCATGGTGGGGGAGCTGTAGCAAGCTACAATTTGGATTGCTGTTTTGCCCAGAGTTAGTTGCACTTGAATAACCTCGGATGCATTATGCTGAGTAATTAGCCTGAAGGTGTGGATATCCTTAATGAATATGGACACACCTCCAAACTTGATGTTTCGGTCCGGGTTACATGGCCGAAAAGTGTGGTATGAGTTATAGCCTTGTACTGCAGGGGTGCTTTCTGGAGCCTTGAACCAGGTCTCAGTCACTGCACAGATATCACTGTTCTCCATTTAAAGGAGTGCCTCGAGTGAGTGCATTTTGAGATTCAGACTTCTAGCATTGAGTAGTATTACCCTCAGTTTTTGCTTGCCTGTTCCTGTTACGATGGTGAATTTGTTATTTGAACCTTGCCTAAAAAAGGCACTATAGGGGCAGCAAGAGCCTTAACCAGTATACATAATCCCAAGGGCTACAGGTGCAGGCCATCTGTGGCAAAGCATCGTGGTCTGTCGACCATGTCATCCCAAGCAGACAGATACTGGATCCCCTTAGAATGACACCAGAAGCTTAGCCAATTGTTGAAGTCAATCATTTTGTCCTTGTACTGCGGTATCATTCTGGGTGATGGCAGAATGCTACTCAGGGCTAGGGTCATACCTGCCTGGGCTACAAGATCAGAGAACTCTTCCATGTCTCTTTTCATGTAGTCCAGAGAGGTACGTCTTAGGTCATTCACACCAACATGGACAATGACAGAGTCATATTTGTACTTGTTGTGGAGTGACCTGAGTGCATGGATTATGTGCCGTTGTGTAATGCAAAAGTCTATAAACCACTGTGACAAATACTAACGTGACATATAAAAAGTAACAGCAATGCCTGCATTTATAATATTTGTGAAATAAACATAACTTGTAATATATTTAGAATTACTGTGTGTGATTAAAACCCCTCACATTACATACATGCTAAATGGAGGTCCAAAGACAACAGCATCATGTTACAGGAGTCTGTATGTATTTCACATGGAAATACTACACATACTAACAATTGAACAGTATTTGGAAAGTGTCAGAAAAGCTCAGTATCCATAGACAGGTCACAGACAGTAAAGATCCCTTATATATTCAGCCAGTAGTGAAGAAATATCCATACCCGCAACAGAACATATTATTGGCGCTTTGGTTAAGAAACATCAGTGAATAAATATCTGTAACATCCAAAACACATTGCACACATGGATAGTGTCAGAATCCATAGATTTCTGTAGTTACGCCACAGAGGAATTTCCAGTAAGAAATACAGATGATTTGTAAATCTGTCCTTATGTACTGCTCACATTTGCAATGTAAATCAGTCTATACAACTACATATGGCAATGAAATCAACTAATGAAAACAACACTTGTTTGCATAAAGGTACCTCAAACATCAGTCCAGTAACTTACAAGTTCTGTTAAAGCACACATTAAAAAAAAAAAAACTTAAACAGATACCTTTAAGAATGAGCAACTTTAAAAGATGTAATATTCACCCAATCAGAAATGGTACAGCTTGCTGATGTACCTTTCACTCCAAATCACAGAAAGTAAGTGCAACTAATGTTCACCCATCTTTAAGTACCATTTCCACCATACATAATTAATGAGGTTCTTAAAAAGTCTAAGTTTTGGAATCTGAATTGTGCACCTCTGTGTAAATTGGCTATGTGCAACTTTACACTCAGTTGCGCTGCATAAATACCCAATAGGTATTGATAAATGGTACCATGTGTGGCACATGCCAATTATCTTCAAATGATCTGATTACATGACATCAGCACCAGTTTCAAACACTGATTTTGACAAATTTACAGATGCTATCTGTGAACTGAGTAAGACCTCAGTGAGCATTTTTCTAATGTTGCATTTATCAGACATTTTGCATTGAATGATCAAGATGTCTACTTCGAGGAGGTTGAGACATGTCCATGCTCCCAACTGGACTGAGGAGGAGACCATCCAGATGTTGACTATGTATGCTGGAGTGCAGCATCAGATGAGAGCCAAGGTAAGGAACTTTGTGGTGGTTGACATATAGAACTGGATTGCAAGGGAGCAACAAAGATGTAAAGGGATCTACCACACTGGAGTGTAGGTTAGCTGTGATGACCTCCATTAGAGTGACATGGAGTAGCTTTGTTGGAGGGCTGCCAAAGTGCTGAAGCAGCCACATAGATCCCTACGGTAGGTGTCTCAATCCAGTGTATACCTGAGCATTCCTACAGAATTTAGAGATATATCTCTGCCCCATATATATCAGATAAATGTTTTTTATAACCAATAAGTAACTGTTATGAAAATTAGCTCATGGGCATAATTAAGTGGATGTGTTAACTGCTGTCCTTAGTGTGGGTTCAATTTCCAAGTTGTTTATTTCTTTAATAATGTTTATGATATACATAATTATAAACTTTGTAGATGTACTTATGTTTTACAGCATATAACAACATTGTTTCACACATCCACTGTTCTCGTGCATCATTGACACCTATAGCGCTTAGACCGCTGATGACTGTGCATTTTGTAGTTGTCCATTATAGTACCACAGTATCACCTATTGCAGCATTATGTCAGAATAACAACTTATACAGTACTTCTTTGGGTCATTCCTCCTAATAAAATAAAAATTCTTAAAAAAGCCACATTTATTTAAGCCAAAAGGAATGCCTGCCTACATATATGTTTTCAATGATGTGTTTATAGATGTTATTTGTTTACAGTAAAATGTCCAATAATTGTTTGAAGTTTATGTATTCATCCATTTTACGCATAAATTTGAATAAACAGAAGCAGTATCTATTTATGTAGAAGAAACACATGCTGCTTGTTAGCTCAGCTTGCAAGCAAACAAACCAGCGTGCTTACATTTTGGTGTGCTGTGCATTCCAATCCACATACGGGAAACATATCTTAAATTATTCTCTATGTTTACTTCACCCATAACATTTCTTTAAAGAAGCATATTCCACTTATTGATATTAACGTTTACTTTGTGCATGGTTGCAAATAACTCAGTTATTTGTTGTATTGCTATGACTATATTCACAATCTGTAATGGTCTGTTAACAGCATCTCTTTAAGTTCAGGGTTAGTAAAGCTTGCTACAGACTCATATGTCTGACAAATGTTTTTGGCAATATGGTATTATTTACAAAACTGCTATCATTTTCTGTTTTATCATTAATTATTGCATCCAATTCAAGAACAACATCATGTGATGGGCAGACTTCCGGTTGAAATGCAGAACAGGGAAGATGTTTGCATGTATTTGCTTTCTGATGTGCACTTTACCAAGGAACATCATAGCCCTCACACATATACTGTATCTGTCATGTACAGCAGCTTTTATAGTTCTGGTAACAGAAGGTTTTTAATACATGACACTGTCCCACTGCCTGAGGAATGTATGTTTTCCATCACTGTTAATGCATCTGACCATAGTGCTGACCTGGATTAATTTTTGCTAACTCTTTACCTACATAACCAGCACATGTTCATTCTTTGAAATCCTAGGCCAAAATCCATATTAATAGACCAACCGTAATCCAGGTGATGTCATCAAACCAAGTCTTTTCAATGCATTCATAACAGGCATTTTCAGTCAACATGGATTAGCTAGACAAACAGTCAGCAAAGTTAGAGTTTAGCTATACATTGAGTTTGCGTTTGAATCTTATGTTCTGCAATCTGTAGTCAATAATGTTAAAACCTATGTGTAACTTTGAAAAATGTATATGGTGATTACATAATGTGCTTCAGAAGTTAATTATCTATAAACTGTTCTGAGAAATTTATGCCACTGTTATTTGAGAAATTCATCATTCATATTTGACTCTTCTTTTTTTCAGGCAATGGAGACAGGACCAGGAATCATGCTCTCTCAGTCAAGCAGTTGCACAGGCTTGAGGATCAGCAGAGAGAGAGAGCCGGATGTGGATTACATTTTCTGTAATGTCAGGCAAGTGAATTAATCGCACTATGGCTGTACTTACAACTGTGATTTAAATCCGAAAATGTCGAAATAGCATGTAGCATTAAGCCATATTTTTCAACAGACAGTTTTTGAAATGTACTCCACAACCTAAATAACATTGTTTTTTGAATTTGTCAAACATTAAGATGGATGTTTTGCATGCAAGTCATAGTGCTTTCACTGCGGCTTATAATGCATGGTTTGGCATATTTGTATGTGTGGATGAGTTTCCCAGTGACTGATCTGTTGTGCATAGCCTGCCCATTCATAGACTGAATGGTTGTCTATTGTGTCAGTGTTCACACTGTTTGCATACTGTGTGGCATGCCCTTCATTTAAACATTGGTATTGCATCTGCCTACAGCACCTTTGGTGTTTTTGTTAAAATACAGTTATAGCCTAGATTTGTTGACACTTATGCAAATAGACTATTCTTTGCAACAGTTCATAATCAAAAAGCATCATCAGGATGTTTGCATTTTGCAGGCTGTTGATTGCTAATAATTTTAGGTAGACAATGCATACAGTTGTACACATACAATACTGTTAGTACAAAATATATTACATTCTCATATGTCACAGGCTTTGATGACTGAACATATAAAATATTTGTTACTGTTGTATTCATTACATCGATGTATGTTCAGCCAGTTATCATGTTGCTTGGCTCAGATGTTTGTCATATGGCTTACTTTGTTTCCCCAATATTGTCATATCACTTTCTCCTCATTTTAACAATAACAGTTGTTGGCTATTTATATGATTCATTACATACAGACAGTAGAATCTATAGATTTCTGCATTCACAGATTTTTACCACACCACACTAAAAACCCGGGTGGTTGTTTCTAAACCTTTACAAGTTTTCACAAAAGAATAATAACACCCTGTTTACAAATAAGACATTGAAGGGCAGGCATTTATTAGCTACCAGTAATCCATAATGGACATGTATGTCATTCCCTGTGTAAATTTACAAATCAACATGCATTGGCCTATGTTGTGCTTAAACTGTGTAATGTACAAAATCAGCTGCACATGGATTTTAAGCCTGTGCATGGGAGGTGCAGTCTGTGGGACACATATCTGTCTCTCAAGCATGTTCTGTTTAAGTCACAGACAAAATTGTGGCCCTAAGACCTTGTATTTTTGGTACTGTTTGGCTTATGAACATGCAGCAGATTCATAACTGTGTTTGCTGATGCCTTGTAATCCAATCATAATGTCATCCCTCAGAAATGTATATAAGACTGGGTAGAGGGAAATGTGTTTATGACCCTCTCTATAAGTATGTTTGTTACTCCTTGTATTCTTTGTGTATTAAAACTCTGAGGTAGTTGTAGTTTCTGCATATGTCAGGTCAGGTACATACTGAAGGGAGCATTGTACTCTATGACTGTCATGATAAGGGCAGACTACAGGGTGATATGACCTCTTTGGACCTCGCTGTCATGCCCTTACTTATAATGTGTGCAATATAAAAGATTTCTTCACCACTGTGGCCATGAGGTGGTCGAAGGTAAACACTGTATACATGCATGTACAGATTCATGATCACTGGCTTGACTGCTGTGGTCATATTATCAACATGTTAATTATTCACTATAGTTGACTTACCAAAGGGCAGAATTATGCAATTCTTACAATGGATTTTAAAAGCATGGCTTTGACACCATTTGTTTGTCATAAATAGGCCTTCTTGAAAAATGCTTGTGTTTGCATGGGAGTCAGTGATAACATCCAGTTATTCAGCCCTAAACATTCATAATTTGTTTCTAATTCAGAGAAATAGATGCAAAAAGGCAATGGCCCCAGTAGTGAGCCATGGGGGACTCTGCTAGTGACCGCAATCTTGGTGAATGTGACCTCACATATTTTGACCTTCTGAGTCCTATCCATGAGCCATTTGCCTATCAAGTGAGTGATAAAAGGGTTTTTATTTAATTTAATGAGCTTGTCTATAATGATTGAGTTGGGTAATGTATGAAAATGCTTGGCCACGTTGAGGTAAATTGTGTGCACAGTCTTGGCCACATACATTTCTTTTTTTGACACTGAGTGAAGTCCATCACATTTAATTGGCATGACCTTCCTTTAACAAAGCTGAACTATGATAGGACCAGTGTTTGCCTGTTATCTATATCTTCATTTATCATGTCCATGATGATTCATTACATGGGGTTACATATGAGGCTGGTCAGACTTATGGATCTGTATTTTTCTTGATCAGTGTTTTGAAATGCTTTGTTCAGGAGAATTACTGTATTGATCTTCCATTATTTGTGCTCAAAAGCTGACTGTAGGCTACAGCTGGAAAGTGATTCAAGTGGACCAGAGAGGTCATGTTTCATACACACCTCTCAATTGTCTAGATTTTTGCAGAATGCCCATAATTTTGTTGCAATGTGGTCATGATTGCCCTTTGCCTGTATTAATATTTATATTAACAGTTTTACGGATTCTGTCAGAATTAGAAAATGCAAGCAGGAATAATTTTATTAGTACATGACTTAATGGAGCTATCCGGAGCTGTCTCTGAACTTACTGCACAAATTCCTGACGGTATATGTTACAAAGGGTTGGATCTTTAAAGAAGGTATATTTGTCTATAACATTTCTGAACAGATTTTTAAAAATATGCATTATAAATGCCATGCAGTTTAGATTGGGATAGTTGACATTATTTTATTTATTTATTTTTATAATAATAGAGTCAGTTATATTCAGTAGGTATCCTTAATCTTACTGGACAGATTCTGTTATAGACATGTATGTAAGACAATCAGAATGCTTGAACTGTGATAATCTTTCCATAACTTTGTTAATATACAACAGGCTTCTGCAACAATTTCTCATTATTATGGATTACTTGCAGGTATGTTTGGTGCACCATATGCAATACACCCTTGTGCACTAGGGTATTCTGAGTTGTACTGAGGTTAGGAAATTAAGTTTTTTCCACTGTAGTGCAAACTTGGAGTTAGTATATTTAATTTATGGGGTGTGTGTGGGGCAGAGCCCCCCCCCCCCACATGGAGGGTGCAGGATGGCTTGCCCCCCTGCAGAAATGTAGTAGAAAATGTGTTTTTAGTTAGGTGTTGTTCTAAGTGGAGGTGATATTATTTACTTGTGCAATGTAGTTTTCAATGTTATGAAGCACACTTTCAGTGTTTTCAGTTTTCAATGTTTGGGGTTTTCAGTGTTTTGAATTTTCGATGTTATGCTCTCAATGTTATGAAATTCAACATTATGAAATTTCAATGTTATGAAGGCAACCTGGTTTATTAGCTACTGTAAGAAGATTGGAAGTGTTTTATAATTTTATGGCTCCCAGGAGCTGCAAAAGAACTTAACAAGGCACTGTGTGTGTATTATTGACAATTATGTGATAAATCCTGAAGGGTTTCATGGGAACCAGAAGTCAGGTGACCATATGTATCTGATGTAATTCTGTACATAAATAATGTTTTATTATTAGAGATGACTGAAGTCTCAGCAGCAGTCTGTTTCTTGGAACCTGACATAGAAGGATCCCTCATCTATTTTATCTTGCCTTGCTCTAGTTAGTGACTAGGCATAGTAATTCTCTAAATCATTTGAGAAAATATAGTGATATTAGTTAAGTACTGTTTTTCTGTAACTGTGTGAATCTATTTATCTGTGTCGTTTTAATATTTCCTGTGTCTGAAACTCTGCTGTTTACTGTAAATAGATATTTCATATGTTCATGTTCTTTTATTATTTCTTATTAAATATATTTAAACTTTTCATTGTAACTGGTACTTTTAGAGAATATTTTAACCCTTGAGAGTACTTATATCTATTGGTGATACTTTGGCCAATCCTGAAGCCTGGCTGTTTGGTCAACATTACCATTTGTATTAATATTAATTTCACTCAGTATCATTTTGTACCCTTGCAGAAGCCTTAAGTAGCTGGCTTTGTAGTGTCTTGTGGAGTGATAACTACCTTATAGTCTTGGCAGAAGGGGACACAGTGGGTAAATCTGTGTCAGTTTTTCCTGTGTGTGTGTGTGTGTGTGTGTGTGTGTGTGTGTGTGTGTGTGCGTGTGAAAATCAAATCTCAAAGAGTGTGTGTGTGTTAGCTACTTAGATTAGGGACACAAAGCACTAGTTTCACAGAGAGGAGGCTGGAGGACTTGCCGTGGACACTTGGCTGAGGACTTAACCCTGCAGCCGTGCCAGCGGGGAGCCTTACTGGGGACCTGGTGAGAGACAGAGAGAGAACCCCAGACCCTGGGTTGTCTGTGTTCCCTGTGTGCTCTTAAGGGAAATTGTGCTTGATACAGAGTGGTCTGTATCTGGAAATACTGAGTGTATCCATTTCTATTCCAAGACAACGTATCTCTCAATGGTGAGGACTGAGGCTTTTTGATTACTGGCACAGAGTGAGGACATTAAATATATATATATATATATATATATATATATATATATATATATATATATATACACACACACACAGACAGAAATATAGATATAGGCATATATTTGTATCTATATATAGCTATTTCTCTCTCTTTCTCTCTCTCTCTCTTTATATAAATATATATATATATATATATATATATATATATATATATATATATATATATATATATATATATACTATATCTATCTACCTGTATATTTGGACATATCTAGTAACACACATACACACACACACACACACACACACCCACACATATAGTTGCAGTTCACATGATCGACACTTAGTTCTATGATGCAAGTGAACAACTGTAAGTGATGAAGTGTTGAACAAAGGGCCATTTGTGTGAATGCTGATGTGGATCTTCTCTTGATCAACAGAGGTAAATGGTGGGGAGTGAGACTTTCTATATGAGGGTGTATGTTATAGGGCTAGGATAAATGTTATGTAAGGGGATAGATTTAGTGTATGTGAGTGTGAGTGCTTTAGGGTTAGGGTAAAGGTTAGGTAAGGAGGTAGAACTTGTATGCATGTATTTGTGTGCATGGTGATTATCCAAGATGTCCTGTGTAGTGGTAGTGTTATGGAAAGGGCTTTTGCAAAGTAATCTGCATGGTAAGGGTTATGAGCAAAGGTAGGGTTAGGTTTAGGGTTAGCATGCATTACTAAGATGGACTGGGGGGAACTTATTAATGCATGATAGCCCTAACCTTGTTCTTGTCCTAACCCTGGCATGCTGCCTACCTAATAAAAGCCCTTTCTATAACACTATCATTATTCAGACAACTTTGAGCTGAATGTGTGGTAGGATAATGAGTAGTATGTACATCAGAAAATGAAATTAATTTCCTTCTTCAATGGGCTGTATATCATTGTTAATTGCTGTTAACATAATGAATGGCCAATGTTTTTCTTTTGCTGTATTTTCTGTCAAGCATATAACATTTTGACCATTCATTATCTAATTCAGTGTTTCTCAAACTTTTCTGATTGCTGCCCACTTGGACAAAGCACATAACTCAGTGACCCACTAGCCTATTCCTTAAATCACATGTTTTAAAGATAGGTCATATTTTGAGTACTGACACATATAAAATCTCAGTCCTGTGCCACTAATTTAATGAATAATTTTCCCCAGTAACCCTTTAATTAGTTTGTATTGTCTATGCATAAGCATTAAAATGACACAATGTTGTTGTGTCTTTCGGCTTTTCCCGGTTAGGGGTCACCACAGTGGAACTCCGGTCCGCTAATGATTGGCAGCAGATTTTTACATGCCGAGTTGCCAGCTCTGATGCACAACCTTTAACGAAGGTATGCCCATTCATGCATATCTCCACAAATAAGACGCTCTAGCTGAGAATCGAACGGGACAACGTCTTACTGTGAGGCGACAAAGCTACAGCAGCACCACCACTGCAGTAAACTAAAATGACACAATAAATTATTTTTTTCCAGCGGTCACTTCAACAGTCTGACCATGTATGCACAAGCATATCCCTGATACACAAATTATTTCCCCAAGCAACATCTTCATTACTATGTCCAGGTTTACACAAGCACCAAAATGAAACATTTCCCAAAGACTGATGCACTAATGAATAATTTTCCCCAGTAACCCCTTCATTAGTTTGTAGTATGTATGCACAAGCACTAAAATGGCACAACAAATTATTTTGCCCAGTGGTCACTTCAGCAGTCTGACCAAGCCTGCACAAGCACTCCTCTGATACATGAATGAATTATTTCTCCAAGCAACATTTTTATTACTATGTCCAGGTATACACAAGCACCAAAATGAAAAATTTCCTAAAGAGACCCCATCAGTAAAATGTCCAGGTACAGTATGCAGAAGCACCACAATGAAACATTTGCTCAAGTGACCCTTTTAATCACGTATGTACAAGCACCAAAATGAAACATTCACCCAGTTGACCCCTTCAGTAAAATATTGAGCTTTGCACAAGCTCCAAAATGAAATGTTTGCTCATCCGAACCCTTCAGTAACATATGTACAAGCACCAAAATGAAACATTCACCAAAGTGACAATGGACAGCACTTTGAGAAAGGCTGATCTAATCATATGTATCTATATCTATCTATATCCATGTATACGGCACAGTGGTCTAGTGGTAGCATTGTCACCTCAAAGCAAGAGGTTCTCCAGTTAGATTCTCAGCTGGGGTGCCTTCTGTGTAGAGTCTGCATGTCCTCCCTGCATTTGTGTGCCTTTTCTCTGGGTGCTCCAGTTTCCTCCCAACTTATAAATACATGCATCTGGAGAATTTTTCCCTGGGCCTCTGCTGAAAATTGGCGTCATGCCAAGTTGGACTTTCCAGGTTAACAAAATGATAAAAAAAATAAATAAATAAATATATATATATATATATATATATATATGTATGTATATATATATATATATATATATATATATATATATATATATATATATATCGTGAGAGAGATCCTGCCTATGTATGTGCATATATATATATATATATATATATAGATATATATATATATATATATATATATATATATGTGTGTGTGTGTGTGTCTGTGTGTGTGTGTGTGTGTGTGTGTGTGTGTGTGTGT
Organism: Protopterus annectens; assembly: GCF_019279795.1. Classification (NCBI taxonomy): domain Eukaryota; kingdom Metazoa; phylum Chordata; order Ceratodontiformes; family Protopteridae; genus Protopterus; species Protopterus annectens. The sequence goes on from NC_056751.1 coordinate 2,957,052, forward strand.
GTGTGTGTGTGTGTGTGTGTATAGATATGTGCATCCTCTTTCTCTCTAGAGATAGATAGATAGATAGATAGATAGATAGATAGATAGATAGATAGATAGATAGATATGTATAATGAATCCTCAAAATGTTGATCCACACAAAATGTGTTATGCCTACTGTATGACTCTGTGGAAGTCACATACAGGTCATGATCATAGGCTGAGTCTTAAAAAGGGTATATTGATCTGTGCTCTGCATTGTCTAGGAAATACAATTAAATATACAGGTGCACCTCACACCATATATGTTTTTGAAATGGGTCCTATACACTTCCCAGAACATGCATATGTTTGAAAAGTGTAACGGAAGAATGGCATGATAAATATCCATACTATTAAATGTTACTTTAGTTTTGCTCAATAAAAAAAATATTGTTCTTTTTCATGAAGAGATAATAAAAATTCAGTTACTATAATAATATAATGATATTGATAAAAGAATAAATACACAAAGGATGAAAGTGCTCAAGCTATGTACAATAAATGCAAGGCCTGCAATTCAATGGATGACAATATTAAAGTTCCAGAAAAAGATTCTTCTTTTCATTTTTTTAATTATCGGAGGCATGATTTTGTTGAAAAAAATCAATAAGAGCTATTACTTTTATCAAAGGGTTAGTATTAAATGGTTTAGGATGAATCCCAAGCTCTTTTAACTTTGGTCATTCTTAAAGCCATTTTTTTAAGAAGGATAACAAGTCTTCAAAAAGTGGCAATGTAGTTGCTTTCCATTTTCTGGTAATAAATACCTTGCTACTGCAAGAATAGTCCATCATTTACATTAAATAAGATTAAAGGTTTGGATAACAAAAATGTGTCATCGAATAAAACTATCAAAAAATCATCAATGTTCCACACAAATTGGCTTAAAGAAGGAGAATTAAAAATATGCATTCAATCAGCATCTCATTCTTGCAAATATTTCCAACAGTATATATCCTTGTTTCTATTAATTTTAGCAATTTTATTTGGAGGTACAAATGATTCTATCTGTGGAAATTTCCATGTAAACATGCTCCAATAATGAGACCAAGAGCAATGTTTAATGGATGAAAATATTTGAGATTTATTCTCAGAGGTTAAAAAAAGAGGTGTGACCCAGTGTGGTATGGTTCCAAAACTGAACATTTACATTTATCCTGTATTCTATAAATATTTTGTAAAATTTTGAATTTAAACTTTCAGTTTTTGTTTTATTAAATATAATTGTATATAAAAAGTATTAATTTTGGGATTTTTTTTAATTGTGAGTGAGAAACAGACATAGTTCTTGTGTTTCTATTTTCACACTAAACAATAATGGGGGTATACTTCAGATATTATAATACGTTGCCAGAAAATAAAATTATTAGTTTCCCAAATAGTGAATGTGTGACTATGAGTTTGGTTAAAAATGTTCTGTCTAAAGGGAATTAAAGAACCAAACCAAATTATAGCATCTATAATACAGAAAATTGTATTTTAAATGTCTTAAGCATAAGTTTAAATAAGTAGAGCTTGTAGGAGAGGGAATGTTATACTATATGAAATTGCAAAGATAATGCCAAAGGAAATCTTCTTGATTAGTTGAACTGAAGTTACCCAATTTGTCATTATTATTTTTAAGAAGAGTTAAGTGTATTGTTTCCCAGTTAGAATTATAGTCTGTATCTACACAGTTTAATATAATTTTAAAAATTGATGCTTTAATATAAGTATCACTATCTGGAAAATTAACTCTTCCATGAACCCACAGTCTGATATGATGAGATAATGCTATTCTAGCTTTATTAGGATACCAAAGTAATTTTAATTTTTTGTTTATTTTATTGTTATGTTTATCTGGAAAAAGATGCAGGGCTTCAATTATATACAAAACCTTAGGCAAAAGATTCATCCTTATTAACTGGAGTCTATTTTCAAAGAAAATAACAGACTTGTTCCATTTAGAAATAAGAATATCTAATGTATTTATGTTATTATCATAATTGACAGATATTATTTAATCTATGGACTTCTATAAAGTGTACCTAAAGTATTGAAATGTACAGACTTGCTTGCCAATAATATGATTCTTATATATTTGATTTTTTTTCTTTTTGTTTCGTATTATGAATTTAAACTTAGCTTGATTAAAGTGAAGACTAGAAATAGATTAGAATAACTTTATTGTGAATTGTATTTCTAAAAGAGTTGATCTTGAATTAGGAACAGCTAATAATAATACATCATCTGCAAACAGCATAATTTCAGAAGAGTAACAAGTAAAAATATATATGCCAATAATATTTTAATTTGTTCACATTAAAATAGCAAATAGAATTGAAGACAATGGACAACCCTGTTTAGTACCTTTAGTCAAATGAATGTATTCAGAAGTAAAGGGGTCAATTTTAATGTAAGCAGTATTATTTTTATAAATATTTTTAAAAGTGAAATAAAGTGTAGGAAAAATCAAGTAATTCTACAATTCTATATAAACAGTTCCAATTCAAAGAATCAAAGGCCTTTTTAATGGCTACACTAAATAAAAGAGTTTCTTCATGTCTTCTATTCACAAAGTCTATAAGAGTTAGTATACATCCAATATTATCATGAGTTTGCCTTTGATGATTAAATCTTGTTTGATCAAAATTGATTATTTTGGCTATTGGTTCTTTTATTCTATCCCTAATAAGAGACATGAAGATCGTATAATCATTATTTAGAAGTGAGATTGGTCTATAAGATGAGTAAAGTTTAGGATTTTTGTTTTCTTTTAATATAGGAGCAATTAATGAATATTCCCAGGAAGGAGGGATCTTTTTCTGAGATTGCACTTCAATTAAAATTGTATGAAAAAATGACGTAATGGAAGAAAGAAATAGTTTATACATTTCTATTATTATTCCATCAATACCTGGAGCTTTACTTTATTTTATTTATTTATTTATTTTAATTTAATGTACAACTTCTTTATGAGATATTTGTTTTTGGAAATACGTTTTTAATTCTGACATTTTTAATGTTAAGACAGTCAGCATTTATTATTGAGTTCTTGACATCAGAATTAGGATGTTTGTTTTGAGAAGTATAATGGAATGTGAACGCATCAAGTATGTTCACAATATTAACAGAGTTTTCCTTATTTCCTTTATGTCTAACTTCTAGAATATTATTTTTAATTGCATTTAAGGTTTAGTAATGATTAGAGAACATTAAATAGTGTATCCATATTTAATACATATCCTACATAGATATACTGATTGAAAAATTGAGCAAGGCTAGTTTTCTGTCTACGTTGGACCTAACCAAAAGCATATTGCATATGTTTGGGTGGTAATGAGTAGGAAGTCATTTTTTTAATCTTAGGAGAGCCGATTTGATTTATGAGATAAAATGCCAAAATATTGGTCATTCAATATTTCTATTTCTTTTAAATTCGATTTATTATTTATAGTAAATTTAGATTTAGTCAGTGATAGTTGTAATTGAATATCCTGTAATTCTGAATCCCACCCCTTTATTTTGTTTTTATACCATGTTAAAACATTGGCATATATATAAGTCCTTAATGAATCTCAAATCATGACTATGTTAATATCAGAAGTATTATTATATTCCAAAAATAGATTTAGTTTAGACATTAACCAGGGTTTGAACTATTTAAGTTTAGTTATAGATGCAGGTATTCTGGTCAAAAAAGATAATCTTTTAAAACTGGTTTAAATATTCAGATTAAGGGCATCATGATCAGATACAGGACAAGGAATAATGCTAAAATTTGATATCTTAGAATATGTCTTGAGAAACTAGAATTTTATATATTTTGGTCTGTGTACCATATTTATAGTCCTGATGAGAAAAGAGCAGTGAGCTGGTATCTTCCATACTAAATGTATCACTTGTTAGTCGAATCTATCCAATTTTTAAGTGTTTTTGCAGTTGAGGTCAACCTTAGTTTTCTCCTATTACCGGAGTCAAAATCCTCCAATATACAATGAACCCCCCTTCCCCCAATAATTAGGTTGTCTTTACAATTATTAAGAATGAAGTATAAGTGTTTCTTGGCAAGACTTGGTCCCACACCAGGAAACCAGTAGAGGTTAACTAACTTCCATATTCTATTGTTAAACTTTAAAATTTTAAGAATAAGAAGATCATCTTAATCTTCATATTTACAAATACTTTGTGGGAAATCTTTATTTTCTTCCAAGGTATTGTGGCTCCTATACTTTTAGTTTTAAAAGAAGATTGAGCAAAAATTATAAAGTTACCAGGGTTCCAAATGTCTTTTTCCATCTATTTATTATTTGTTTTTTTGTAGGAAGACCACTTGTGCTTTATTAATATTTAGATATTATATCAGATTTTACCTTTTCCTTGGAATATTTAAACCATTATCAGTTAAACATAACAGTGATATATCCATCCACATCACAAAATGATAACATTTTCTCCCTTCACTTAAAAAGGAAAGAAAGAAAAAAAAACAATGAAACATAATAAGTTACAGAATGTCTCTCTTAATTTTGGAGCACAAAGATTAATAATTCAGGCCAACAGAAAAAAAGAAAATTAAAAAAACATAATAGTTATGTTGTAAGTAATGCATGTCAACTGCAAACACTGAATGATCAACATTCCTAGCCTGATAGATAAAAAAAACAGACTTTGACCTAAAGTGATAACAAGAAAAGACCTATCTGCTAGAACTCTGCAGTAAATATTTTATCTAATAGAGACAATGTTAAATGTTGATAATTGTATATATGAAAAAATATAATATCCAATAAATAAAGAGATGTATAGTAAGGTATTGTATAACAATAAGGAAGAACATCTTTTCACTCTTTTACTGCTTTCCTTCTCCAATTTTGTATTTCTTTTCTTTTTTAATAAGTAAAATGTTGCTTATCACTATGGTGATATCTCCTTGTTAATGTTAAATCAACTTATAACTTCATAGACAGCTAATACCATTTACATTTCCTTATTGCTGTTAGACCAATTTAAAATTTTATCCACAGCTAATAATATTTAAATTTCCTTTAGTGTATTATACTAATTATTGACAATATTCTGCATATTTAGTGTCATCTAGCTACAAGAGAAACAAATCATAGGCCGCCTTTGTTAATTTACTGCAGGGAAAATGTGTTTATGATAACCTTGAGGTAATTATGCTATTGAAGCCAGAATTTCCAACACATAGATATAATAGTATCATTTTGTTCAGGTTAATCTCACTTCCATTAAATTATATCAATATTTAAGTAAATATTTCAGCTATCATTCTGTTAAATAGAAGAATATTGCTTAGTGCGAGTAATAAAGCAGATAGCTGAGAATGTGAAGGAAGGAAGGAGTGATGTATAAACTAAACAATAAACTGATTAATGCAAAAAATAAATTATAATAATTCTATTGTCTGATTATCATTAAATAGGAAACAGTGTTTAAGTATATATTCCTTAACTTAAATACAAATGGGAACAGTTATGATTAACTGGTAATTATATTTCGCCACCAGAAAAGAGAAATCCCTACAATTATATAGCCATGCACTTAAAAATGTAATGAGCTAATATGCATGCATAAGGCAAATAAACAATTCATACCCCTTTTTCTGCCCTTCCCCATCTCTCCTTTACCATTCTAAAGGATGCATACAGATATAAAGAAAGCTGATACAAATGTATGTAAAGAGAATGATATTAATAAATATTTTAAATCTCCAATTCATTGAATGTCTACTTGTCAAACATAAAGCACTGAATACCATTTCTGTGAAGGGTTACATCTTCAAAAATGTTCCTGGTAAAGAGAGTTGGCTGTCTATTATAACACATTTGCCATTTTCTCCAATGTAGTATGATTTCAGAATTGGAATATGTAATTGGATGTGAGAAGCACACCCCCAAAGTTGGGGAGGGTGAAGCCCCCACCTTGGTGAGTTTAAAATAATGTATTTGGTGTTACAATCACTCTGGCGGCCAAGTAGTTTTTTCCCTGAGAAATGTTTTTATGATGTTATTTTTCACTGAAATGGTATTCAATGCTTTAAGTTCAAAGAATAAGCATTTGGCGAATTGGGGCTTCAATGAAATGATATAGACATGTTTAAAAGATATATATCTAGACATTGTATTGATTTTTATTGGTTTTCCTTATTAGATATTTTAAAAACTTGTAAGATATTATTATCAAGGACAAAAGAATGTTTTGCATTAAAAATAGAAGAAAGTGTTCAAAAGTAACAATTATTCTGACTGAATATTTTGAAATTTTGTTACCACTGATAGAACGGGAATCAGTTTTTTTTGGTGTGTGTGTGTGTTTTCTTCTTCATTTCACTCCATGTATTTTAATCCAAGGTTCTTTTCAGAGAAGGAGATGATCAATCCATGTCTTCAGTCATAGGAATAAAATTATTATTTTTGTTAAACATAGAAGCTTCCTCTAAATTGTTAAAGATTTTTACTCCATTTGACAGATGAATTTTATTTTTTCTGGAAAAATTATCTGTGATTTGAAACCATTCTGTTTAAGAGTTTTCACAAGCTGCTATTAACTTTTCTTGAAGTCCATTGTTTTAGTTGTGTAGTCATTATCATATCTGATTGAATTCTGTTTTTATTTTAAAGGGGTTTTTCCTCCAAGCAGTTCTGAGTACTATATATGATAAACATTTTATAATTGTAGATCTCAGTAGAGCAAAAGGTGAAGTAGGAATAGGTTTACATATGGCTCTGTGGGCTCTATTAATACCATAGAAAAGACCCTCCTGTAGATTTAATAGTATTAGATATCAATATCAGAGCTTTGGCCAGCTAACATCTACCTGAAATCAGCTGGACGTATAAGTGAATTTAAGTACACTTTTATCTGCTCTTTTGCATATAGTACTGTATTTAATTTATTTATTTGTGTTTTTTACTGAATATTAACTCAACTGAAGTTGTGGCTGTCTCTCTACAGAGTACTTTTTAGGATTTCTGTGTAGCCATTGATAGCAGTGGGGGTAGTTTCAGCTCATCACTGACATCCTGTCTTGCCTTATATAAGTGGTACATTTTGAGTTATCTCTGCTTAATATCAGAGCTTTGGCTGGCTAACATCTACCTGAAATCAGTTGGACATTTAAGTGAATTTAAGTACACTTTTATCTGCTCTTTTGCATATAGTACTATATTTAATTTATTTATTTGTGTTTTTCACTGAATATTAACTCAACTGAAGTTGTGGCTGTCTCTCTCTACAGTTAGTTTCCCACCCACCCTCCTTGTTCTTGTTTTGGTATTAATGTTGGTGGCTTTGAAAGTGCCCGCCCCTCTTGTAGATTTGTATTTGTATACTCCTTCTGGGCCCATCTCATTTGCTCACTCAGCTGAGTGCAGTGAGATAATATTCTGTTTTCAGGCACTCCTACTGTACAAAGAGAGCATTTGGGAAGAGCAACCCCCTGTAGCCTCTTAATCCTGCTCTATTCCTTCCCTCAAAAAAAAAAAAAAAAAAATATCTATATATATATATATATATATATATATATATATATATATGTATATATATCTTATTCATCTGCTCTTACTGTAACTGTCTTAGTTGCTCATCTGCGTGCTGTTATCTGTTCAGTCACACTTACTCTGCACTTATTACTGCTTTTTAGTAGCCTTCTAATTTACTGCCTTCTGCACTTGTTTTTTAGTCATTTGTTAATTTCATTGCATTTATTTGAACTGTATTTGCTGTAGTTTTGCTACACGCTCGGGTGTGCTGGCCTGCATTACAATTTGAATTGTATTTACGGCTATTTTAGCTGCTTTTCTGTAACAAAAAAAAATTCTAAGCTTGTTTCCTGCCTTTCCTGTAACTAGTCAAGTCCAGATACAGACTTGCTGTATCCAGGACTGTTGGTAAGCTTCTGAGCCCCCAAGCCTTTCTGTGTTGGAGGGAAGCCTTCTAGCTTATCAGTGGGAGTGGTAAGCACTAGGTAGCTTATCTACCATGGAAAGAGAGGGTTTTGGCTCTGAAATTGTAGTTCATTGGCTGTTTGGGCAGTTTTTCCATCTCTTTCTACTTTCTGGTTAAAAGCCAGTTTTGCGTTTGGTCCCCGCCTTTCCTATGACTAGTGTAATCCAGGTACATATTTGCTGTATTCAGGACTGTTGGTAAGTTTCTGAGCCCTCCAAGCCCTTCTGTGTTGGAGGAAAGCCTTCTAGCTTATCAGTGGGAGTGGTATGCACTAGGTAACCTATCTACCACAGGGGGAGTGTTTTCTGGCCCAGAAATTATAGTTTATTGGCCGTTTGGGAAGCTTTTCCATCTCTTTCAACCTTCTGATTGAAAAGCCTGTTTTGTTTGTGCTTGTTTCCTGCCTTTCCTATTACTAGTCTAGTCCAGGTACAGATTTCCTGTATCCAGGACTCTTGGTAAGCTTCTGAGCGCCCCAAGCCTTTCCATATTGGAGGGAAGCCTCAGGTAGCCTATCTACCACAAGAGGAGTGGTCCCTGGCCCAGAAATTGTAGCTATTGGCTGCTTGAGCAGTTGTTTCCATCTCTTTCACCTTTCTGGTTTGAAAGCTGCACTTGTGCCTATTTCCCACCTTTCCTATAACTAGCCGTGTCCTGTTACAGAGTTTCTGTATCCAGGATTCTTAGTAAGCTTCTGAGCCCCCAAGCCTTTCTGTGTTGGAGAAAAACCTTCTAGCTTATCAATGGGAGTGGTAAGCACTAGGTAGCCTATCCTCCATGGGAAGAGTGCGTTTTGGCCCAGAAATTGTAGTTTATTTGGCCATTTGGGCAGTTTTCCATCTCTTTCAACTTGCTGGCTTAAAAGCCTACGTTTGTACTTGTTCCCCATCTTTCCTGTAATTAGTCTAGTCCAGGTACAGATTTGATGTATTCCAGAACTCTTTGTAAGCTTCTGAGCCCCCCAAGCCTTTTTGTGTTGTAGGGAAGTTTTCTAGCTTATCAGTGGAGTGGTAAGCATTAGTTAGCCTATCTACCACAAGAGGAGTGGTTCCTGGCCAAGAAATTGTAGCTATTGGCCATTTGGGCAGTTTCTTTCCAACTCTTTCAACGTTCTGGTTTAAAAGCTGCACTTGCGCTTGTTTCCCACCTTTCCTGTAACTCTCCTAGTCCAGATACAGAGTTGCTGTATCCAGGACTGTTGGTAAGCTTCTAAGCCCCGCAAGCCTTTCTGTGTTGGAGGAAAGCCTTCTAGCTTATCAGTGGGAGTGGTAAGCACTAGGTAGCCTGTCTACCATGATAGGAGAGGTTCTTGGCCCAGAAATTGTAGTTTACTGACCATTTGGACAGTTTGTCCATCTCTTTCAACTTTCTGGTTTAAAAGACCACATCTGCGCTTGTTTCCCATCTTTCCTGTAACTAACCTACTGGGAAGCACTAGAAAGACTTAAACTGATACAAGCCTTCTAGCTTAGGAGAGAGACTTTGGAGTGATTAAGTACCAGTTTTCTGTACTTTCTTGCTGTAATTAACTGTTTTCCGCCTAAATGCAGACTTTCCAACGTTTATTGTGATTTAAAAGCTTGTTTTTTTCACATATTGTGCTTAGTTGACTGCCTGCACTTTTAAAAAGTTTTTTGTTTAAATAATTTATTTAACTGTTGTAGGCTACACACTAAAGTGTGATAGCCTTTTCTGATCATTTGTAGTCGTTTAAAGCTGTTTTAAGTTTATTTTTTCCTGTTTTTGTCTTATCTTTTCAAAAACAAACAAAAAAAAAAAAAAAATCCTTGTTTTCCACATTTCTAAGTTAGTATAGTCCAGTTTTCAGGCTAGTGCTGAATTCAGGGCTATGATACTAGTTTCTGAGTTGCCCATACCTTACTTGGATAGAAGGAAGTTTCTCTGTTCACCTGTGAGAGAGGGGAGCTTTGAGCAACCTATCTGTCCCTGGAGGAGTGGTTTCAGCCCAGACATTAGTAGTCTATTGGCCATTTTGGGCTAATTTCTATCTCTTTCATTTCCCTACTATAAAAATCGCGTTTGCATGGTTTTGCGCACCAGGCAGTGCCGGTTAGCTACGGTTAAATTATTCCCGGCTCCACTAAGTCTCCACTTCAGTTTTAACCTTGAAACTAGTTTAACTCTCAACCCAAGCACTCAAAAAGCATCTTACAGCCCATCACTTGCTCAGACCAAATAGCAAGCACTAATATACCCTGACACTGATTGCCCAGCAGGGCAAAGCTCTTTATTCACCCCTCACCAACCAAGCGACTAAGCAGCTTACCTACTATTCAGGCATGACAAAAGAACAACTTCAGATGCAGTCTCCAGTCCAGCTGGTGAACCTGGGTATCCTGAGGTAATGTTACAACTGCCTCATGTACACAGACAACCCTCTCCTCCTACCACAAAAGACTAACATATGCGAGAGATGCAATTATACAGCCAAACTGGAAGCTAAGCTGTCTCCACCCAAGACTGGAACAGACAGTCAAGAGAAGATTAACACTTGCACCACAACTCCAGCCACACACAGACTTACTAAAACAGCACTGGCAAAACATACACATAAATACACAAAATCATTCTCGGAGGCTCTAAATAAAAACCTGCAAAAGCATCAGAGACCTGCAAAGCAGACACCCAAACAACCTGCACTTCCTGTCACAAACCAGACAACACATAAAACACAAAATCAGTGTGCCGCACAATCACAATCCTTAAGGTGAAATAACATACCTAACACACTAGTAATAGGAGACTCTATAGTCAGGCACACTGATGTCCCACTCACTGGGCTGGACAAGCAGAAGGTTACTGTTAGTTGCCTGTCAGGAGCCAGAATCCACCACATAACACAAACACTCAGGTCACTCCAGAACAAGTACAAATATTACTCTGTCATTGTTCATGTTGGTGTGAATGACCTGAGACATACCTCCCTGGACTACATGAAAAGAGACATGGAAGAGCTCTCTGATCATGTAGCCCAGGCTGGTATGACCCTGACCCTGAGTAGCATCCTGCAGGCAAAATCTGAAGGTAATGCTACTCAATGCTAGAAGTCTAAACCTCAAAATGCACTCTCTCGAGGCACTCCTAGAAATGGAGAACATCGATATCTGTACAGTAACTGAGACCTGGTTCAAGGCTCCAGAGAGCACCCCTGCAATACCAGGCTACAATTCTTACCACACTTTTCATCCACAAAACCAGGACCGAAACACTAAAGGTGGATGAGTGTCCATATTCACCAAGGATATTCACACCTCCAGGCTAGTTGCCCAACACAATGCATCTGAAATTCTCCAGGTGCAACTAACACTAGGTAAGACTGCAATCCAAATTGTAGCTTGCTACAGATCCCCAACCATGCCCCAAGATTCTCACTACACCTTTCTAAACATACTGGAAAATATTAAGATACAACCAAACACCCTAATACTGGGTGATTTCAACTACCCTGCCATTAATTGGGAAAACTACTCAGGTACCAACTCCTTTTCCCAACGGTTCTTGGAATTCATAAATTCCAATGCCCTGGATCAACTAATCCAATGTCCCACCAGGGGCTCCAATATCCCAGACCTGGTCATTACCAACATGGGAGATAGATGCTCCACACCAGTGGTCATCCCCTCATTGGTCAGGTCTGACCATAAGCAAATTACCCTTGACATCCACATCCCAACCCCACCCCCCAGTAAGGAAACCTCCTTAAAAAACTTCTCCAAAGCCAACTTCAAGCTACTGAAGTCAGAAGTGACAAACTTCACAACACCCACACAGACGGGATCTGGAAGTTCGACTGCAGAATCCTACACTAAGGCACTGTACGAGCACATCCACTCGTGCATGAATCGTGCCATCCCAAATAGAACCAAGATGCTCTTCTCCAAAAAAGGAAGCCAATCTGGTGGTCCCCTGCTATAAACAAACTATACAACAGAAGGAAGAAACTGTTGCAAAAAAGAGGAAAATCCCTGGATGCAAAAAGCTCCCTCACCAGCCTCAGTAAGAAGATGAGATCCCTCAAAAGCTAGTTACGAAAATAAAATTGCCAAAGATTCCAAAGACAACCACAAGGCATTCTATAGTTATGTCAAGAATCTAAATGGCAATTCTCAGATCTGCTCTGAGTTACAACAGAATGGCATTAAATATACTAATCCCAAGGATATTGCCAATATCCTGGCAGATCGATTTAGTGCCAACTTCACCCCACTCTCACCCCCTAAAGGGCCCATCTCAATACCAAATGATTGCCAAATTCTGATAATCATGGCCACACAGGTAGAAACTGCACTCTCCAAAGCTAAGAATACAGCATCCATGGGACCAGATGACATCCCAGGCTGTGTACTACATGAACTACAAAATGAACTGGCACCTCACCTAAGTGTCATGTTTAATCATAGCCTCACCTCAGGCTTTGTGCCCACTGAGTGGCGCACAGCTACAGTTATCCTGCTCCACAAGGGAGGATCCACCTTGGATCCCAGGAACTACCGTCCCATCAGTCTGACAAGCCTGATTTGCAAGGGCATGGAACGCATTATCATGGAACTTTTAAACAAAGACATTGGCAACCTTCAAACACTGGACCCCACCCAGTTTGGGTTTGTGAAGGGCCGATCTTGTCTCCTGAATCTGATTGACTTCTTTGAATCAGTCTCCAGAGCTGTGGACGAGGGTAAGGCAGTCTACACAGTCTATCTGGACCTCGTCAAGGCCTTTGACACCATCCCCCACACTGGAATCATAGATAAACTTACTAAGCTGGGCATAAATCCCTATGTCACTCGATGAGTTGCTAACTAGCTTACTGACAGAACCCAGACAGTAAAAGTAGCCGACTCCAAATCCAGCTTCAGACAAGTGACAAGTGGAGTACCTCAGGGTTCAGTCCTGGGACCACTCTTGTTTGGCATCTACTTCTCTGAAGTACAGGCCAACACTAAGGGACTCTGGCTAACAATGTTTGCAGATGACTGCAAACTGGGAGCCATTATTGAATCCCCAAATTATGTGGATATTCTACAAAAGGGCCTTACAGAAACAGATGCCTGGTGCCAGAGCCATGGGGTCAAGCTTAATGCCAAGAAATGTATAGTTATCCCCTTTGGAAAAAACATGTACCCATGAATTACCACATAGGTGGCAGGACACTAAACATCGAAAGTGTGATGAGAGACTTGGGGACACAGGTGGACAGTGGTCTCACGTTCAATAACCACATTGCCACAACAGGAAGGAAATCCTTCTATGTCGCACACCTCATCACTAAGGGCTTTTCATCCAGAAAAAAGGAGGTCATTGTCCCACTGTAGTCATCCCTCATTAGACCCATTATAGAGTATAATGCCCCGTTTGGTATGTACCTCACAAGACATCTGCAACAGCTTAAAAGGCCACAGAAATACCTCACTAAAAGAATCACAGGCCTAAAGCAAATGCCATATACTGACCATCTAAAAAAACTCTAGCTATACTCTGTGGCATATCGTCTACTCAGAGGCGATCTCTGCTTAACATACAAAGGCATGTCAAACCCTGAGCTGTTGAACATGCTCCACTTAAAGAAATTCCAATCCTTCAGAGCCACATGCTCCAGGGATCTAAACCTTGTCATCACAATGAACAAAACATGCTGGAGTGATAGGTTCCTGACACAGAGACTCCCCATACTCTGGAAAAGACTGCCCATACATATCAAGCAGAGCGCCTCTTTGGCCCTCTTCAAAAGGAACCTTGATGATTGGATGGGAGATAGGAAATTCACCCCGGGGATCATGTCAGTCACCCTGCTAGACAGGGGCCTAGAGAAGTAAATATTGTGGGAAGAAATATCCAGGGAATTGTTATGGCTAGGCTTGCATAGGCCCTAGGGCTGATAGCCTAGTACCAGCCTATGAACCTATGAACCTATGCCCTCACCAAGAATGATACCTCAGTATAAAGAAAAAATGATCAATTTCAACAATTGGCTAAGCTTCTGGTGTCATTCAAAGGGGATCCCGTGTCTGTCACCCTGGGACGACATGGTTGACAAGCTGCATTGCTTCACAAGAGAAGGATTGCACCTGTCATCCCTAACCTTTCGATTACTGGCCAAGGCTCTTGCTGCCCCCGTAGTGCCATTTTAAGGCAAGGCTCAAAAGTCAAACCCTCCTCCGTAAACATCACAATTAACAAAAAACTGAGGGTTATGCTACTCAATGCCAGGAGTTTAAATCTCAAAATGCACGAGCTCTAATCACTCCTCAGTATGGAGAACGTTGACATCTGTGCAGTAACTGAAACCTGGTTCAAGGCTCCAGAGAGCACCGCAGCACTACCGGGCTATCACTCATACCACACGTTTTGACCACAGAACACGGACCGAAACACAAAAGGAGGGGGTATATCCATATTCATCAAGGATACCTACGCCTCCAGGTTAGTGGTGCAGCATGATACCACTCAGATCATCCATGTGCAACTAACATCGGGCAAATCTGTAATGCAAATTGTGACCTGCTACAGATCACCCTCCATGACCCAGGGCCACCACTCCACCTTTCTGGAGACACCGGAAAACATGCAGGTCCTACCAAACACTCTGATATTGGGCGATTTCAATTACCCTACCATTCACTGGGAAAACTACTCAAGTACAAATTCCCAGGCCCAGAGCTTCCTGGAATTCATCAACTCAAATGCTCTGGATCAGCTAGTAAACTCCCCTACTAGAGGTGAAAACATATTGGACCTGGTCATCACCAACATGGGCGACAGGTGTTCCACACCAGAGGTCAACCCGTCACTGGTTAGATCAGACCATAAACTAATCACTCTGGATGTCCACACCCCACCAAAACCCCCAACTAAGGAAACCACAGTAAAAAACTTTTCTAAAGCAAACTTCACCTTACTTAAGACAGAGGTGGTAAATTTCACAGCACCCACACTAAAGGATAACACTGCCCAAGATGCAGAAACCTTTACAAATGCACTCTATGAGCACCTACAAGGATGCATGGATCGTGCCATCCCTAGCACCAAGACTCACTCCTCTAACAGAAAGAAACCAGTTTGGTGGACCCCTGCAATAAACAGGCTATACAATAGAAGGAGGAAACTAGTTCAGAAAAAAATCCCAAGAAGGAAAGACATACCTGATCAGTATCAGTAAGAAACTGAGGTCCCTCAAGAAATCATCCAAGGCTAACTTCAAAAGAAAGATAGCCAAGGATTCAAAAAATAACCACAAAGCCTTCTTTAGCTATGTTAAGAATCTAAGTGGCAACTCACAGATATGCACTGAACTAGTGCAAAACAGCACAAAATATACTGAACCTACTGATATTGCCAACATCATGGCAGATAGATTCAGTGCAAACTCCACCCCCCCTCACCTCCAAAAGGGCTCACAACAATGCCGAAAAAGTGTAGTGTCCCAAAAATCACAGATTCACAGGTGAAAACAGCCCTTTCAAAAGCCAGAAACACAGCATCAATGGGACTAGATGGTGTCCCAGGCTGCGTCTTGCACAAACTACAGAACGAACTAACCCCCCACCTAAACATGCTGTTCAACCTCAGCCTCTCCACAGGCTATGTGCCCATAGAATGGCACACAGCAACGGTTATTCCTCTCCACAAAGAAGGGGCCACAACTGACCCTGGTAACTATCGCCCCATAAGCCTGATTAGCCTGGTCTGCAAAGCTATGGAGCACATAATCATGGAACTCATTAGCAAAGACATTGGGAATCTCTAAACACTTGACTCGACCCAGTTCGGCTTTGTTAAGGGCAGATCATGCCTACTAAACCTGGTTGACTTCTTCAAGACAATCACCAAGGCCATAGACGACGGAAAGGAGGTTCACACAGCCTACCTTGACCTCGCCAAGGCTTTCAACACCATTTCCCACTCAGGTATTACAGAAAAACTCACCAGCCTGAACATAAACCCCTACATCACGAGATGGGTTGCCAACTGGCTTACAGACAGAACTCACACGGTAAGAATAGCGGGCTCCAGGTCCGACTCTAAACCACACATATATATATATATCAATATATATATATATATATATATATATATATATATATATATATATATATATATATATATATCTATATATATATATATATATATATATATATATATATATATATATATATATATATATCTATATATATATATATATATGGTTCCCCTTCAAAATATCTAATTCTCATAATATCGAAACTCAAAGCACTGATACCACAACATCGAAAACCCAAAACATTGAAAACTCATAACATCGAATTTCATAACTCTGAAAATGTATAACATCGAGTGTATATTTATATAGTTGTTATTTTTATAGTGTAGGAATTTATACTATTTATATAGTGTTTACTTAGAGTAAATTTTGCCAATCTGTAAGTGTTTTTAGGCGGGTCTATATTATAACCGCGAAAGTCCTTTTCAGCGAATATGTAAATATCGACACATATTGCACGAACCGTGAATATACTCTACGCCCTAAACCAGGAAATTCAAAAACTTGAATCGTCATAATTGTCCAACCCTCTGCCCGCTACATACTACCTACCCAAACAAAATAAATAAACCACATGCATACACTAACCAAAACCCTACTTCTAACCCTAAAGTAAATCTTGCATATGCTACCATGTATGCACTTACCTTACCTTAAAAAACAGTCTGAAGATGCAAATATTATTCGCGAAAGCGCTTACTTTTTGCAATAAATTTCTTCTGCAATAATTTCCTGCCGTGTAGAACCACTTCTGTTTTTATTTTTACTATTATTGATCTACTTTAGTTGGTTCCCTTGTCTACTCAGAGGCGTGCCTGTTTTTATAATCCACACACATACACTTAACAAAACCCTACTTCTAACCCTACACTAACCCTTGCATCCATTACTATCTATGCACTTACCTTAACCCGCACCCTAACCCTAAGGTCCGTAACTATCGTGCACTTACCTTGCGGAGCTATATCGCAGAAGGGCCAACCATGACGATTTGAGATTTTGGATTTCGCCCTTCAGGATGATTAGTGTTTTTGCGGTTCGATGAATATGTGTCGATGTTTCCATGTTCGAGTAAGTGGACCTTCGCAGTTTTAATAAGGAACCTTTTTAGGCCATATAGGTAAGTGATTTAGACATTATGTGTACATTCTGTATGATGATCGAGATACAGTGAGGTTCGGAAATTAACTTTTTTTCCACTTTAGTGCAATCTCAGAGTTAGTATATTTACTCTATGGGGGGTGTGGGGCAGGTGCAGGGGGGCTTTCCCCCCTGCAGAAATGTTGTAAAAAGTGTGTTTGTTAGTATGGTGTTGTTATAGGTAGAGAGGATGTTATTTACATGTGTTTTGTAGTTTTCAGTGTTGTGATGTGAAGTTTCAGTGTTCTTAGCTGTCTGTGTTGTGAGTTTTCTGTGCTTTTAGTTTTCGATGTTATGGTCTCAGTGTTTTGAGTTTCAATGTTAGGAGAATTAGATGTTTTGAAGTAGAACCATAGATATATATATATATATATATATATATATATATATATAGATATATATATATATATATATATAGAGAGAGAGAGAGACATAGATAGATATAGAGAGATATAGATATTATTATACAGGTGTCAGTGTGTTTATATCCAAGTATGTGGACATATACGCATAAAACACTATATATATATATATATATATATATATATATATATATATATATATATATATATATATATATATGTATATATATACACATTCACTTTAGAAAATTGAAAGTCCATAACATTAAAATTCAAAACAGTGAGACCAAAATCTTGAAAATTCAAAACAATGAAAACTCAAAACATTGAATCCCATAACATTGAAAATACATAGGAAGGCAACATGTTCTATATTCCAGCATAACTACACAAAGAAACAAATAAAAAACAAACTATATTACATTTCTTCAACTATAACCATGGGGTGCACCCCCCCACAGCCCCTGCTACTTAAATATATCAACTCCGAGATCACACTACACTACACTAAGACGTGTTATGTTGTAGTATAGTAAGTAAGAACGGAACATGACTGAGGTTACCTATGAAACTCCGGTAAGTACCGGAGAGATATATAGTAATATGTAATGTTTTAACAGTGAAGTAGTGTTTCTAAGAGAAGGTTGAGGATAGTTTTTAACAATTTAAACAGGCAATCATGAAGAGTGGAATGGTATGTTTGCCATCTTGTTCTTTGAAGTGCGATCTTGGAGTTGATATATTTAAGTAGCAGGGGGTGTGGAGGGGTTTGCCCCCCTGCTTATATTTGGAGAAGTGTAATATGGTTTGTTTTTTATTTGTTTCTCTATGTAGTTGTGTTGGCATATATTAGATGTTGCTTTCCTATGTATTTTCAATGATATGGGATTCAATGTTTTGAGTTTTCAGTGTTTTGGAACATTCAAGATTTTGGTCTCAATGTTTTGAATTTCAGTGTTATGGGCTTTTGATGTTCTAAAGTGAATCCATATATCTATATATATATACTTATATATATATATATATATATATATATATATATATATATATATATATATATATATATATATATCTGATATGTAGTTCATAGCCATTACTATAAGTGTGCAGAAACATTGATGTGTTTTATAGTGATGTCTGCTTGTCAATCCCAGCTAACATTGGCAATAAAAAATATTGAAACTCTACTGATCAAAAATGGAAAAAAAATGTTTTTCCTTGTTATCAGTTGACTACAAAGAGAAAAAAAATACCACAATCACAACAGTGTCTTCAGACAAACTCTGCCTGAGTAGTTGCACCATTTTGGGGAGTTTTTTTGTAAGGTAATATATGATCTCGTATAAGCTTTGCCCCTCCCTGTACTGCCTTACTTAAGTATGCCAATTTTACCCCTAGCCCTTTTGCTGACCCAGTCCCCTACCATACAAATGACCTTATGGAAAATCTTTACCCTAACCATACCACTACTCAGGACACACGCATACACACACTCACACACACACACACACACACACACACACACACACACACACACACACACACACACACACACACACACACGCAGACACACGCACACACACGCACACACGCACACACACACACACACACACACACACACACACACACATACACACACACACACACACACACACACACACACACACACACACACACACACACACACACACACACACACACACACACACACACACACACGTGTGTGAACACATTTTCGCTAATGCCAAACTTTCAGTACATACAAAAGCTTCAGCATTATGAAAAAAATAAAAAAGAATCATTGATACACATTATGTTGATGACTACACATCAGCAACACACTTACTCAAAACTAAAACCTCTAAAACAAAACCAATCAATAAAGGAAATAAATAGTCCACTAAATAGTTACAAAACAATAAAAAAGACTAAAAATATTCAGTTATACTTTGTGTGAAACATGGTTTTGTCAGGGGAAATGATTTTCAGTAAAATAATATGTTGGGTTGGGGTTAAGGACAGGGGGATAGAGGGTAGGTTAAGGTTAGCACATATGAATAATGTGGTATGGGGGGGTGAATAAAATTTACAATGAAACCACCAATGCAAAAGGAAAAAGAACAACCAGCTAGTGAATCCACCAATAATTTATGTCTGCATTTTATGATTGGTTCTCTTCCTCTACCGTATCATCATCCGCTCCATACCATTACAAAGTGCTCCTTTCTACCTGCCATCTTTATATGGTCATTTATATGATCATTATCCATGTTGGTGTGAACGACCTGAGACGTATCTCCCTGGACTAAATGAAATGAGACATGGAAGAGTTCTCCTATCTTGTAGCCCAGGCAGGTATGACTCTAGCCCTGAGAAGCATCCTGCCAATGCCCAGAATGATAAGGCAGTACAAGTACAAAATGATTGACTTTTACAATTGGCTAAGCTTCTGATGTCATTCTATGGGGATCCAGTATCTGTCTGCCGGGGATGACATGGTCAACAGACCACAATGCTTTGCCAGAGATGGCCTGCACCTGTCGCCCCTGGGATTCTGGATACTGGCTAAGGCTCTTGCTGCTCCTATAGTGCCTTTTTTAGGCAAGGTTCAAATGACAAATTCACCACCATAACAGGAACAGGCAAGCAAAAGCTGAGGGTAACGCTACTCAATGCTAGAAGTCTAAATCTCAAATTGCACTCACTCGAGGCAATCCTTAAAATGGAGAACACTGATATCTGTGCAGTGACTGAGACCTGGTTTAAGGCTCTAGACAGCACCCCTGCATTACTAGGCTAAAACTCATACCACACCTTTTGGCTATCTAACCTGGACCAGAACACCAAAGGCAGAGGTGTGTCCACATTCATTAAGGATATCCACACCTCCAGGCTAGTTGCGCAGCATAATGCATCCAAGGTTATCCAAGTGCAACTAACTCTGGGCAAAACTGCAATCCAAATTGTAGCTTACTACAGATCCCCCACCATGCCCCAGGATTCCCACTATTCTTTTCTTGATATACTGGAAAATATTAGGGTTCAACCAAACACACTAATAATGGGTGATTTCAACGACCCCACCATTAACTGGGAAAACTACTCATGTACCAACTTCTTCGCACAATGCTTTCTAGAATTCATAAATTCCAATGCCCTGGATCGACTTATCCACATCCCCACAAGGGGCAACAATATCCTAGACCTAGTCATTACCAACATGAGTGACTGGTGTTCCACACCTGAAATAAACTCTTCATTGGTCAGATCCCAACATAAGCTAATCACCCTAGATATCCGCATCCCACCCCTACCCACCATTAAGGAAACCATGGTAAAAAATTTCTCCAAAGCCAACTTCATGTTTCTTAAGACATAAGTGGCAAACTTCATGACACCCATGCAGATGGGCAATACAGTTACGACTGCTGAATCCTACACAAATGCACTCTATAAGCACTTACACAATTGCATGGAGTGTGCTATCCCAAACAGAACCATGATGCTATCCTCAAAAAAAAAAGAAGCCAATCTGGTGGTCCCCTGCCATAAACAAACTCTACAACAGAAGGAATAAACTGTTGCAAAATAGGGTAAAATCCCATGAGTGGAGGAGCTACCTGGTCAGCCTCAGTAAAAAACTGAGATCCCTTATAAGATCCTACAAAGCTAGCTATGAAATCAAAATTGCCACTGATTCTAAGAGCAACCACAAAGCATTCTATAGCTATGTCAAGAATATCAATGACAACACCCAGAACTGCTCTGAGTTACAGCACGATGGCATGAAAATTACAGAACCAACTGATATTGCCAACATCCTGGCAGATAAGGTTCAGTGTTAACTTTACCCCCCTTTCACCCCCTAAAAGGCCCATATCTATACTGGCAGAATGCAGAGTCCCTGTAATCACATCTATGCAGTTAAACGCTGCACTCTCTAAAACCAAAAACACAACATACATGAGACCGGACAACAACCCAGGCTGCATTTTACATGAACTTCAGATCGAACTGGCTCCCCACCTAAGCACTATGTTCAATCATAGTCTCATGTCAGGTTTTGTGCCTACTGAATGGCACACAGCAACATTTATCCCACTCCGCAAAGGGGGAGCCACCACTGATCCTGGGAACTATTGCCCTATTAGCCTGACGAGCCTGGTCTGCAAGGCCACGGAACATATCATCATGGAACTCATAAACAAAGACAGTGGTAACCTCCAGACTCTGGACCTCACCTAGTTCGGGTTTGTGAAAGGCAGATCATACCTTCTGAACCTGATTGACTTCTTTGCAGCAGTCAACAAAGCCGTAGACGAGGGTAAGGTGATTCACACAGCCTATCTTGACCTCGCCAAGGCTTTTGACACCATCCCCCATTCTGGAATTATAACTAAATTCACTAAACTAGATATAAATCCCTACATCACAAGATGGGTTGCCAACTGGCTCACTGACAGAACCCACACTGTAAAAGCTGCAGACTCCACATCTGACTTCAAACCAGTGATAAGTGGAGTACTACAGGGTTCAGTCCTGGGACCTCTCCTGTTTGGAATCTACTTCAATAAAGTACAAGCTAACACAGAAGGCCTTTGGCTAATGAAGTTTGCAGATGACTGCAAACTAGGAGCCATAGTCAAGTCCCCAAATGATGTGGACATCCTACAGAAGGGCCTCACTGAGACAGATGCCTGGTGTCAGAGTAATGGCCTCAAGCTCAATGCCAAAAAGTGCATTGTCATCCCCTCTGGTAAAAACACTGTACCCATGAACTACCACATAAACAGTAGTCTACTTAATGCCAAATGTGTGATAAGAGACCTTGGGACACAGGTGGATAGTAGTCTCTACTTTGATAATCACATCACCACAGTAGTCAGGAAATCCTTCTATGTGGCACACCTCATCTCAAAAGGGTTCTCATCCAGGAAAAAAGAAGTCATTGTTCCCCTCTACTCGGCACTCATTAGACCCAATATAGAGTACAATGCCCCTTTTGGAATGTACCTCACAAGACATCTGCAGCAGCTGGAAAGGCCACAGAAGTACCTCACAAAGAGCATTATTGGCCTCAAACAGATGCCCTACACTGACTATCTCAAAAAACTCCAGCTTTACTCTGTTGCATATCACCTACTCTGAGGAGATCTCTGCCTAACATATAAAGCTATGTCAAACCCAGAGCTGTTGGACATGCTACAACTAAAGAAATCCCAATCACTCTGAGATACATGCTTTAGGGACCTAAACCTTGTCACCACAATAAACAGAACATGCTGGAGGGATAGAGTCCTGTCCCAGAGACTTCCCATACTCTGGAACAAGCTACCTATCTATGTCAAGCAAAGTTCCTCATTAGCACTCTTCAAGAAAAATCCTGATGAGTAGATGGGAAATAGGAAATACACCCCGGGGATCACTTATGTGGCTCTGCTCGACAAGGGAACAGGAAATTAATTTTCTTGGGTGATGTAAGCCAGGGAACCTTGTTGGCTAGGCTTACTTAGGCCCTTGGGCCGATAGCCTAGTACCTACCTATGAACCTATGAACCTAATAATGAAAATTGGATTCTCTACCCCACAAAAAATAAACTGGCTTTCCTTCCCCCACCTATCGTATTTTATTAGTACCTTTGTGTGTTTTTCTCTCCTAGCTATTCTCTGCTTTCTTCTTTCTTATCTACAACTTCCCTCCCTGTTTCATTGAAGGACTGGATGACACATTACTGTCTTGAGCACCAGAAAGCCATCTGGAGTTACAGCTATGCTTCCTTCCTTGCATAAGTATTCATGAACTGAGCTGCAGTAATCTGCATTTACATTGAATTCAGCCATGTCAGTCTTGCACATGTCTGTAGCACTATTCACCCTCTCTGCCAGTCTACTGCTGCTGTTCTCTGTGGCAGCTCTGTTTTATAATGCAAAATTTTCCTCACTACTGTGGCACTTAGCTGGCCTTTTACCTATCTTTGTTCCAAGATACACTTCATTCTATAAACTGCTCTGCAGGTTTGTACTGTTTATCTATGAATCCCAGCCTAGGGATTCCTATACAGACTGAGCTTGTCAAACTTGATAGTCTTGTGACACAAAATAATATTAATAAATTAATTTACCTTTCATTAAAATTCTCAGTGTTCATGGCTCATATGGCTTTGAAGCTAGGAGTACACGCTAAATGCATATATTGGTATTTATACGTAAATAGTGTGGGAAGAAATAGCCAGGGAATTGTTATGGCTAGGCTTGTATAGGCCCTAGGACTGATAGTCTAGTACCAACCTATGAACCTATGAACCTATTTATCACAATAAAATGAGATAAAATGTCAAACCATTTTTGTAGACATAGCTATTTAAATACAGAGATTTTACACAAGTCAGGTATAGGATAACAGCATTCTTGAAAATGGTTAGCAGTAGAGTCTTGATGGGGAACCAGAACTTTAAACATTTTAGTCGGCCAGATTTTTTTTCAAGCAGTTCCAGTTGACTAAACTAACTTTACTGTTGTTTTTCTATACTATACACACTATTTTTAATTCCATCATTATTTAACGTAGATGCAGGTTGTAGGCATTTGCTAAAGTGACAGTGCTACACACTATAAATTATCTGAAATTCTTCAAATGAAATGGCAAATGGCCTTGGTGGAGAGCATTTCTAAAGAAGAAAGCTTTTAACATCTATAGCACATTAACAGAAGGAAAGAAAATGTAGTCTACCAAATGCAGTATAACATCATTTAAGTTACTGAAGTAGGCTCAAGGCCAAAATCTAAACATCAGTATTTAAGGCTAGGTTTATTATATCCATTGTTTAGCTTCATCATTTTAGAAACCTTCAGAAGACAGAACTTAATTAAATGTTGCCAATTATCTAACAAGTTCATAAAGTCTATATCACTGTTCTCATACACTATGCTAATTTTCTATCACTTAGAAACATAACTAATGGTTGCATATTACCTGAAAAGAACTGAGAGTATTTGGATGTATGACATTTCTTCTCAGTAGCCAATGCACTTCTGCAACATATATCTTTCACAGTGCAAACTAGAAACATCTCTATTTGCTATATTCTGATCATTGTACTTCTCTCTCTATATCCAGCAAAGGTGAAAGCTGAGTTTAAAAAGAACTATACTAAAGAAGTTAGAATATTCTAAAAGGTTTCCAGACATTTATACCCAGTAATATAATTAGTTTTGTTTCTTTATTATTCTTTATTATAGGCAGTTCAGACCACAACAGTCAACAACCCTTTCAATAATTTCTATATTCCATAAATGAGGAAGCATAATTAACTAACATAATTAATATATAATGCACATTTTTTAATTATGCTAATTTCTTAACTAACAATTAGTAAATGAGCATTGCATTCATTGTAGTCATTTATGGACCAAGTTGTTAAAATCACACTGCTTGCTCATTAGCCTAAGCCTTTACTGCTCCTGAGATCCATTTTTATCCTTCTCTGTATCCCATCTGTCTAGATATTAGGGTCTATATTACATTATCTGCTGATGAAAAGAGAGAATGCTCTTTCATCGAACCGATAATGTCGAAAGACCTAAAGAGTGAAGACACAGAACATCGTTTTTTTCCTACGGAAATAAAACAGTGGGCCATGTCCTCGGGACTTTGACATTTCCTCCACTATGGTGCGATCTCTGAGTTGGTATATTTATGTAGGGGGGTGTTGGGGACACAGCCCCCCACATGGGGGGTGTGAAACCCCCTACTCGTTTTGTGTTTTAAGGTTTTTTTTTTTTCCTTGAGAAGCGAATTTTTTTTCCCTGGGAAAAAATTTGCTGTTCCGTGTCTTTGCTGTTTAG
This sequence comes from Protopterus annectens, assembly GCF_019279795.1. NCBI lineage: Eukaryota > Metazoa > Chordata > Ceratodontiformes > Protopteridae > Protopterus > Protopterus annectens. Next base: position 2,982,408 of record NC_056751.1, read on the forward strand.
GACTTTAGATATTATCGGTTCGATGAAAGAGCATTCGCTCTTTTCATTGGTCGATAATGTAATATAAATGCAAATATTACCCATTGTTCTAATCTAACTTCTCTCTACCAAAATAGTACAGACCTTCTGGTAATCATAATCTCTTACCGCTGAAACAAAGCAGCTTCTGCTCAGTTCACAGAACTCATGCAGCACTTTTACTGAGCATCTGCATGCCAAAGTTAGTGCTAGTCTAACAGTAGTTTAAACCTGTCCAGATTTCACTAAAGTATTAGAGATGGTTTGTTACCTAGTTATGACTGCACTAATGGTTTATCACCCAATTCTGATTTCATATTTACTTGAGCTTGGTAAAGAATGTGGTGTTACAAAATGGATCAGACATTACCTTTTAATCAAACTCTGTCCATCTAATGATATGATACTCTTTTTGTAGGTCAAAATTATTCAGGATGTGATTTGGTAGGATCTGTCTTAAGTCTATTTTTTTGTATCTTTGTAAATGATCCCAGCATGCATTGCAGCATAGCTCATGCTCATCCATTTTACAGATGTTGTTAATTCAAACAAAGATGTTATTTCCAATCTACAAAAATCTTTATTAAACACCAGAATTGCTTTTTCAGTCTCTGTTCCTTCAAAATAGTAATAAAACAACTGCTATGCTGTTTGGCAGTGAATTCTTAGACCTTATAATATCTAGTAATATTTGCATTCGTTATGCCTCTGGAGCAATACCAAACTTGAAGTTTGATCAGCATTCTAAGTTATTTATAAATCTATTAAAAGCTTGGCATACTATACAGAATAAAACTGCTCCTGGCAGAATGTGCTAATGTTACTTCACTTGTTCATTTCTGCTTCATAACTTTCAATATGCCATCTCTATATTCACTAACCCATTTAGCATTCATTTTACAAAACAGTAACAGAGCTTTACCAAATAGAATTCATCACTGCATCGCTCAAAGGAAAACATTCTGGTTAGAAAGATGATTTCTTACCTTCACCAAATCAAAACTGGTACATTAAATGTTACATTTTCATATGAATATAGTCATCCAGAGAAGTGTCAAGTATTACATACCCATGTGAAATTTTGAATTGCAACTGATCATTTCTCCTTGATTTAAAAATCATTTTGGAGATTTTTCCCTTGTAATTATGTGAAGAAAAGCTAAGGGATAATATTCCCCCTGAAATTCAAAAAACTTCAACAATTAGCTTATTCAAAATAGCAGTAGGAACTTATCTTCCTACCAACTCAGACTTCCAGTTCTTAAGATAGTATTATGGAATATACACTGCTATAGCCACTGTTACATTTTAAACTTTTGTTTAGTATTGATGGACTATAGTGTATTTACATGTATACATATATTATATATATATATATATATATATATATATATATACATATATATAGTGATTATGTGACATATACTCATAAATACATATAGACATACATCACATACACACACACACACACACACACACACACATATATATATATGTGTGTGTGTGTGTGTGTGTGTGTGTGTGTGTGTGTGTAGATCCCATTCAGAAAATGATCGACTTTCAAAAAAATCAAATGATGGAAAACAACAAAAATCTACATTTTTGCAGGAGGGCAGCCCACACACCCCCTGTAGATATATATATATATATATATATATATATATATATATATATATATATATATATATATATATATATAGGTATATATATATATATATATATATATATATATATATATATATATGAGTCGACTTCATATGATGGAAAGACCATTTGTCCTAAACCCATTTGATCGAAAGTTCATTTGATCGAAAACCAATATTTTCCCCATCCCCAATGTCGTGCAACCCTGGAGTTGGTATATATATAGTTAGGGGGGGTGTGGGGTGTTTAAAATCTGCACTTTTTGTTTTATTTTCTTCTTTTAAAGGAAACTGGGTGGGGAGCTTCACCCCCCCCACCCCCCCTAACTATATATACCAACTCCAGGGTCGCACAACATTGGCGAGGGGGACAAATCCCAGTTTTAGCCTTGAATACTGGTTTTCAATCAAATTAACTTTCGATCAAATGGGTTTAGGTCAAATGGTCTTTCGATCATATGAAGTAGACCCATACATATATATATATATATATATCAACTCTAAGATTGCACTACAGTGTGGAAAAGGGTAGGTTCCCCATTTTTCACTATTCCACTATCTCCATTCATAAGCTTCGACATTTTGGAAAGTCGATCATATGGTCTCAACCATATGAAGTTCAAATTTCCATTGAGTCAGTCTTCTGAATGGTGCCCATATATACACATACACACACACACACACACACACACACACACACACATATATATATATATATATATATATATATATATATATATATATATATATATATATATATATACATACTGTATCTGTTTTCAGCTGAGCCACAGGGAGAAAAGCTCCACAAATAAAAAAGCAGAAAATACATATACATAAGCAAAAAAAATAGATCATATTACAATATACTGTAATCAGTAAAACAAGAGAAATTTAATATGTAGCATTTGAATGTGTTGACATATTACAAGTGTAAAAGTTTATTTCTCAGTCATAAAGCAAGTGTCAGAGTGAAACATTCAAATGGTGACTAAGAAGGAGGAGAAGGGGGAACAAAAGGTGCAAAAAGTATTTGTTATAGGCATTAAGTGGAGTAGATATATAGGAGGCAGGAAAAATGAGTAAAATTGGCATTAAGAATAGGGAAATAAGAGTAAGAATAAAAGAAATAAAAATAAGGAAAGGAGAGAAAGGATGTCTATAGGTATTAGAGGCAAAGGAGGTGAAGTTTTAGACAGGACAGCAGCAGATGTAAAGTCAGAAATCAGAGAGGAATTCTTTTAGTTGCAGCTTAACAAATACATGTTATGTATTTCACTAATTGGTGCAAGAATCGTATTCCCATATTTTGCTACACAGTGTGACTACAGACTGTGACCACATTTTTTCTAAGGCTTATAGATCTCAAGTAGATTTTTGTCAGAAGATTAAAGGTGATGATTTTGGAGGTAGTAGTGGAGAATTGTACTTATAGCTGGACAGAAAATAGGATAAAATATAATTTTGTGTTTTAAGATAAGTTGGGTATGATTAATTTGTTGGAATAATTCTAGCTAATTTAGAGTTTTTAGTGTTTAACAGTGATGTGTTCTGATTTGTGTGAGATGCATATTTAGCTACCTCATCATAACACTTCTCTAGTTTAGATTTTAAGGTATACTGAAAGTTAATCAAAATGGAAGACCCATGTAATAGAGAGGGGAAGCGGTATGTAGTGGCAAGGGTGACTCTTGTGGAAGAAGTATGGAGTTTTTTGGCTCTATGTAGCATTCCTATTTTCTTTGAGTTTGTTTTGTATTGTTCTGTCAATGAAGGTCATAAATGATGCTGTCATCTGTTGTAACCCCCTGCAGTTTTGTGTAGGGCACTGCTTTAACTGGTATATTGCTTTGGGATGTGATCTTAAAGTTATTTTCTCATGGGTAAGTGATTGGGGAAAAATAAAAGAAGCTTGGTTTTGTTTAAATTAAGAAGGAGTTGCATAGCCTGTTTTCAGTAGCGTTAAGTGCATGTTGTACAATCTTTTCAGATAAGGGTGGAATTGTGTGCATACTGTAAAAGGAATGCTTGTTGTATAAAAGTACAAAGGTTGTTTATAAAGATATTAAATAGAAGAGGACCAAGGATGAAACCTTGTGAGACATCTGTAATGATATGGGTAGATAGGTTGAATTCATTTGACTGCCTGATATTGTTCTGACAAGTAAGTAGGTTGGGAAATACCCATTGTGGTCAGTTCTAGTAGGAATTTTTCTTTTTGAACACTTTTGCAGTCTAGGAAAAAGGAAGATATGAGTAAAACTGTATCCCTGGCTTTATTTATGCTGTCTGCAAAAATTAGGAAGACAGTTGGCATGCTATGGTCTGGTCTAAAACCATGCTGAGTAATGGTTAGCAATTGTTCCTTTAAGAGACGATGGAGTAATTGTTTATGGACACATTTTCCAATATTTTGAAAGGGGGATAAGTTGGTAATGAGTCTGGAATTAGATATCTTAGTAAAAGTGCCACCTTTGTGGAGAGGGATGATATGGCATTTTACCAGATGGTATGAATATAAGAATCATGTACTGGCCTGTTTATAAGGATGAAAACTTGACATGCAATGGAGTTGCCAGCAGTTTTGAGGTATTCTGTATGAAGATAATCTGCAGAAGGTGAGCAGAGTTTAAGTTTGGGTAATGTTTGTTATGAAAAAGTGGCAACTGGGTTTTAGTATGAAGGTGGGGGTGTTAGTGGATTGTGGAAGACATGAATCATGTGAGTCAGGAAAGGATTTAATATTGGTGTTGGCAGCGATGTTGTCAATGAAGTATGAGTTAAACTTGGTTTCTGTTTCTTATGAAGAGATATTGGGACAAGGGTTAAGAAAAGTGTTAGCTCCTAGGTATGGCATTTGTTAAATGGATGACCAGAAATATTTGGGGTTTCATCTGGTGGTCATTTTGTAAATCAGAATACTATTGTTTCTTATCAAGGTTCACTTGCTTTTTCATAAGTTTATGAAGTTCTTTAAAGTACTGCAGGTTTTGTGGAATTATAAGTTTCCCCCCCTCTTTTCCATGCCTCATCTGTATTTTGCATACAACTTCTACTCTGATTAATAAGCCAATGGGCAAAGTTAGATTTCACTCTCTTCTTACCTAGTGGTACAAGGCTTTTTAGGATGCTTTAAATGCTATAGTGAACCTTTCTCCTGCCTCATTTAGTGCTAAGGCTTTTAGATCAGTCCAGTTAACTGAGCTTAAAGCAGCTAAAAATTATTTAGGGTTAAACTTTGAGAAATTGCAAGTATTTTTGTATACTTTTGTTTGGCATGCTGAGCAACCCATCCAATAGCATATGTAGGACAGAGATCACTAAAGGATTCAGGCAGAATTCTTGATGCAGTGTAGGTGCAAGAACTGGAGACCAGACTCCATTCAAGAAAGGGACTAATGTCCTGGTATTTGTTATAGTGGGTAGGAAAAGTAATAAGCTGTTGAAGCCAAGAAGGCTGATGCTAGAAGAAAGATGTGTAGTATTATGTGGGATCCAGTAAAGGATGTTTTCAAAAGTGGATATAGTGTTTATGGGGGGGGGGGGGTTGGTATACAGAACAGGTATACAAAGGTGTTTGTGGTAATTTAATTTTATGTAGGAGGCAAGTAGCTCGGCATTATTCAGTTTGGGAAGAGGTTTTGTAAGACGAGAAACTTTGTATGTGTTAGAATAAAGGATAGCTACCCCTCCATCTTTTTTATTTAACCTTTCAGCTCTAATGATGCTGAATTCTGGAGGAAGAATTTCTGAGCCTTTTAGATAATGTTCTAGCTATGCCTTAGTAAAGGCAACAATATCTGTTATATAATGAGAGATCCAGAGAAGCATTTCAGGGACTTTATTATAAATGCTACATATATTCATAGAGGTAAAGTATAGCTGTTTGGAGTTATTGGAGGTGACCAGAGGGAATGTGGGTGATAATGGGGTAGAGATGGAAGGAAGGCATAGGTTATGGTATATGTTACCATATAAATTAATTCCTGAAAAATTTTGGAATGAGTGAAGTGGTTTTATAATGCTAAGTTTTTATTTTTTACTTTATTCTGGAATGGTAGTGAGAAGTGGTATTAATTTAAAGTAATGAGTGGTTGAGCTGCTAAACAGATGTGGAGCAATTTGTGATGAAGAAATTTGGAGGGAATGGTTTAAATGGAGGCTTATGGTAGGTGAGAAATTGTGGGTGTGACAGGAATTTGGTAGACTGTGAGGAGAGAAAGTAGTAGAAGAAAAATAGTAGCTACTCTAGTGAAAAGCATATTTACTTGTGATAAGATAGAGGGAGACAATGAAGTTATAATCTTGTCAAGAGATGTAGAACCAATGAAGTTATAATGTTAGACACAAAGATCTGTAAGAGAGTGATGTCAGAGAAAGATAATAGTGGTAAGAGTAGTGAGTGTTTTGGATGGAAAGTGAGTCAGACACAGGTGAGAACTCAAGACAGTAGTTAACGAGTTGGTTAAGAGTGAAATAGACAAAGTTGGGAATCAAACTCAAAAATCTGCAGTACTAAGTATGAATAACAATGATGTGGTAACGTAGAAAAGGAGGGGAGGTGTGAAGTCAGGCGTAAAAATGAATTAGGTGAAGTAAAGTTTTTAAATGAGCTGAAATGTAGGTTGGTAAAGGAAGATTAGAAAGATTAGAGTTCAGTAGTACAAAGAGGATGAAGGCTGGATATTTACTGGGCAGTTAGAGTGGATGCTGTATTGAGAGAGTAGACATTGAGTGAGTGAATGAGTGAGCAGGGAAGACAATACAAATACTACTGTGATGGATGATATCAGTTGGGTGAAGGTGTTGAAAATGTATCAATATGTAGCTATGTCTTTAAGCAGGTTTCTGTTGTCATTAAAAAATGGGAGGAGACCAGTGGGATTAAATGTGTGGATTTGCTGAGTGGATGAGGAATTAGGGGTGGGGGAAATGAAGTGGGTCACACCTCCCACATTAGTGGGAGACAATCAGTCTGGACCTTCTCTGACTCAGGGAGTCTGCTCACTCAGCCAGGGAAATGGCCTGATTCAAAGTAAAAGTAGAGGTACACCACTGTAAGCTAATGATAAGGCAAACTCTGGTGAGTGGGAACAGTACAACTGCACTCATGTATCACAGGGTGCTCAAGGATGCTTAAACATTAAGGCAAACCACAGAGGTGGAACTTACATCAGTAAAAACACAGGTAAGCAATGTATGCCCTTTGTAAATGCAGTCTTTGCTCTGGTAATATTCTTAATTCTCAAGCTCTGTGAAACATGATATGATATAAAGACAACAGCTACTACAATTACCAAAAGTATTTAGAGCAGTAAAGAGACAGAGAGGGGTCAATTCCATGTGCTTCTGAATGCTGGTGTGGAACTTTTGCCTTTGCAGATGTGGGCATGTCGCTGTTTAAAGCAGTTTCTCCCCTGTACTGGAATTCCTCCTATTTTGTAGTATAATGGATGACTACTGAATTGTAACAACTACAGGTGAGAGCCATACTCAAGCTGTGCATCCAGAGGGAAAGGAGTAAGGAAAAGATATAATCATACTAAGAAAAATACCCATATGTATTACCCATAATAAAACCTGTAAAAATGATCTTTAGAATATGAAAAAATATTTCAGCTGTCCACATGCTGAGTACTAGACCCATCTCAGACAAATACAACTTGTCTACAACAACATTAGTGTAAGTTAAGGTAAGTAAAATGCCCAGAATCTTGTAGAAATGTAAAGCCAGAAAAGGAGCATGAAGGACAACTAACTGATTTTAGTATTTTAACTAATCATCTCTCATGTGTGTAACCTCCATGTAGCTGAACAGCTTTTAAAAAACAACTGCAAGTGTAAAGCTAATTTACTCAGTAAATGCAACATTCAGTGTGACCTCTTACAACTCTTGCAGCTCTGCAAGAACTGTGATTTATAAGCAGATAGGTATTCACATTTATCAATATCTTTAAGAAACACAAATATTCTGCAACACCTGATGAACTGAGCTACAACAATAATTAAAATAATTGTATAACATAGCAAATACCACTTACAATTAGTGATATCTACTTATACAAATCAAATAAAGCCCTTATTAGTTGCTCATAAAATTACTCATGTACAATGCAAACAGCTTAATTTCCAGAACATAGCTAAGCATATTTCCTTTTACCCCTATTGTGCCCACATCACAAGTAAGAGGGGATAGATCATAGAAGGTGATGATGATGATCAAACGTATACATTCAAGCAATAGATATGTAAAAAAATTCACATCAAGAGCATAAAAGGGGAAATCCCGAGGAATAGATTTTAAAATATTGATATCGGATTTGCGAACACATAACTGCTTTGTTATGCTTGGAGAGAAATAATTTTACTTCTTTGTAGTAATAAGGCACCTAACATTCTCAGTTACAGAAAAAGAGGAACAAAAAATGTAACACATGTTGTGTGGCCATACAAATCTTTGCAATAAGTAGAAATATAAGCTGTAGCACTGTATTACAAAACAAGCAGAAGGAAGAAAAGGTAACTTTGGAGTGCAATGTATTTTTACAGCTTTGAAAAAAGAAACATTCTTTGCATCACCTCAAGTACAGTGGCCAGAAGCCAAGGGTATCTTACATGATTTTGTAAACATTTTCAGAATGTCGCAGACCAAAGTGAACTGCAGCATTTATGGCTGTTCAAGTTTCCAATGGTTAGTCTGTTGTAGCCAGTGTTTGTGCTTGTTGCACAAGACCAGTGCATGACATTACTGAAATTAAGCAATTTTTGTGTCAGAAAGGTGCTTAATGAAGTTGCCTGTCCTTTCTGAACTACTAGCATAATCGAGAAGCTCCATGTACTACAACAGGGTTATGCCTAGAACTTCCAAAATCAACTTTAATTATTCTGGAGTATAAATTATAGCTTAAAGGCAATAGGCATTGTGATGCCCAAACACTTGCAACAGTAATCATGGAACCTCATTCCTCATCACTAGCACCAGTAGAGGATGTACACTGGGAGGATCACAGGTACATACACAGTATTTCCAGATGCAGCTCTCTGTATCAAGTGCAATTTCCCTTAAGAGCGTGCAGAGACCACAGTCAGTCTGTGGCTGGTTTCTCCCTCTTTCTCCAGATCCCCAATAAGATTCCTCACTGGCACAACTATAGGGTTGAGATCTCAGCTGAGTGGCCAAGCCAAGACCTCCAGCACCCTCTCTGTCCAACCAGTGCTTCATGTTCCTGCCCAAGTAGCTCACATACACACACACACACACACACACACACACACACACACACACACACATTTTGATGTTTGATTTACACATACACACACACACACACACACACACACACACACACACACACACACTTTGATGTTTGATTTACACACACACACACACACACACACACACACACACACACACACACACACACACACACACACACACACACACCACACACACACACCTGGGAAAGGCTGGCACAGGTTTACTAGCTTTGCCCCCTTCTGCTCAGACTATAACATAGTTATTACTGCCACCAGCCAACTCTTTATCATCTACTTTAAGGCCCTTAACAAAATGAGTCCAATCTTATATGTGTAATGCTACTATCAATACAAATGGTAGTTTGACCAAGAGCAACGCTATTAGGACTGGACCACAGTGTCACCACATAAATATGTAAGTAGTCTCATAACTTAAATATATCTCACAAAAATCAGCCATAGTAAAAGGTTTAAATATATTTAATAATAAATAATAAAAGAACAAGAAAATACTCAGTATGTAGTCACAGTAACAGCAGAATTCAAATTCACAGGAGATATTTAAAACAACACTGCAGGACAGTCTCAGATAAATAAAGAAAACATCTAAACTATGCTTTGCTATATTTCTGACTGAATCTAAGAGAATTACTATGCCCTAGTTAACTTACTTACAGAGCAAGCAAGGCAGATGTTGTCAAGTTAAAGATAAACATAGGATATGCAGTCTCTCTCAGAGAATTCTTAAATTAATATCTCAAATATTACTGCTGGGATAGCTTGCATGATGACATCACTTCTTGTCATCAGACTCTGTTCCAGGTGAAACACCCACTGATGCAGCTGGTAGCATTTAGCATGTACCTGTGAACATACATAGACAAGGCTTTTCTTAGATCTAAGGCAAATCCTGGAAGTCATAAAAACACTTCCAAGACAATACAGTGAACCTCTAGTTAAAGACATTGTGCCTTTTATGCACTGAAACTGAACTATAATATCCTTTTATTATGTGACTATAAAGTAATTTAATTTCAGGTATTTTTCTGAAGTTAATCTCTGTCGTTCCAGTTTCCATTGTTGCAATATATACAGCTAAACAGTTAAAATAGTGCAGATACATTTCTGTTCTAATCCGGTAGAGTACACTGTGCATACATCATTAACCTCAGTACATTGTAAAATACCTTTTCAACACACACACTTCTGTATCAGCAGTTTGATATACACATAACATACAGTTCTAATACATTTGTAATACAAGCATATAAAGCATGTTAATATTCTCAAATGACATATAATTATTTACAAAATTCCAGATAGCTGGGTGGTGGTATCTCCTTTCAAGACATTTCTCCATCACCCCCTCGAAGACTCAAGCTAGTTTTTAAAGTGACCCTTGAAAAATGTTGCTTGAAAGGGTTGAACCTATCTGGAAATACCTTACCCCATTACCTGTCTCGAGATTTCAGCTTCCTTGGCATTGCTGACCCCAGTACAGTGCTACACTGTCCTATCATATGTCTGCAACCCTAGGCTCCACCATAGTAATTTGGGATTTTGCTGGCTGGCTCCCTGTAGCCATAGATCTCTCTCAGACTCCCCCTGCCTCTTACTGCAAATACTTAGCACCAGGGCCTCCATATGGTGAGGATTCATCATGTTAACATATTACAGCTTGTGCCTCTGCCTCCTGTCTAGCAGTTTCAACATGTAGTTAACAGCACTGACCTTCCTTACCACTTTGAAGGGTCCCTCCCAAGCTGCCAGCAGCTTGTTGTGTCTGACAGGAATGAGCACCATAACCTGCTGTCTTACAGCATATTCTCTAGCTCAAGCATTCCTGTCATACCAGACCTTCTTCTGCTGTTGGGCTTCTGCCAGGTTCTCCTGGTCCAAGCCCATGAATTTCCTGAGCCTTGTCCTGAGGTTTAGGACATATGCCACAACAGACTCCTTGTGGGATTCACACTCAACCTCCCACTCATCACAAATCAAATATAGAGGTCCCCTCACCCTATGCCATGCAGCAACTCTAAGGGTGAAAAACCTGTAGATTCATAGAACACCTCTGTGTAAGCAAACAGCAGATGGAGCAAATATTTGTCCCACTACATCTTAAACTGATCTTCAAATGCCTTTAGCATGGTCTTGATTGCTTAGTTTAACCTCTCAACAAGAACATTAGTCTGGGGATGGTAGTGGGTGGTCTTTAAGTGCTTCACCCAACAGTGCTTCCACAGACAAGCTAGCAGGTCTGACATGAAATTTCCACCTCTGTTAGTCAGTATTTCTTTTGGGAACCTACCATGATGAAAATCTCTAACAAAGCATTTGCCACCTTTTCTGCCTCAATGGAGGACAGAGCCACCACCTCAGGGTATCTGGCAGTGTAATCTACTACAACTAGGATAGACCTTTTCTCCATGGAACTTGGTGTACTCAGAGGCCCTACAATATGCACACTTAACCTCTGAAATGGCTCCTGAATCACAGGCAAGGGCATCAAAGGAGCCTTGATCTTGTCTCCTGCCTTGCCTACTTTTTGGTACTGCTCACCGGTCCTGCAGTACCCTGTTTCATCTCTGGAAATCCCAGGCCAACAAAACTTCTGTATAATACGTCACTTTGTACCCTTTATGTCCATATGACCTGCAAACGGAATGTCATGGGCTATGGCTAGAAGTGCCAGATGGTAGGCTTTGGGCACTACTAACTGCTGTATTCTCTCATGCACTAGCCCTCCCTCAGTGGTCCACTCTCTATATACAGTGACCCTTTGTCTCAATATACAGATCCCCCCTTCCCTTGAAAATCAGGTGCCTCACTAGCTACCCCTCTCAGTTCTTGTAATGTAGGGTCTGAGAGCTATGCCTGTCTCAACTCTCTCTTTGTTGCCCTTCCCAGCCCCTTCCATAGGAATTCTGGCATTCCCTGACAGTGGTGCCTCACTGTCAGCCTGGGTAATACTACTCACCTCTGCCCTTGCAGTGCCTCTGTCCAAGGGAACATCAGTACTCACAAGCAGCTGTGGTTCACCTTCAGTCTCACTGCTGCAGGGTAGCTTCCTCTCTGAAGTAACTGCCACAGCAGTCCTGGTTTCAGGTCTGCAGTCTGTCTGGTTCTCCCCCATGCTACCAGACCCACATGCTTGTCTCCAAGCCTGACTGCATGTAACTGCATGCACACAAGGTAATGCATTATCAAAATCATTCTCTATCAGGGCATCTGCAAGGATATCCTCAAACACACCTACTTGTTTGCTTCCTTTTCCACCCTCCCAGTCAAGGTGAACTCTAGCCAAGATATTTAGAATGTGGACCCTGCTAAAGTTCTGACTGGAGTAGACTGCCTAAGCAATGCCCTTCCTCCTCAAATTTAACCACCTATAACCATTCCACCTTTAAAAACATGCGCCATTCATACCTCTCTTCTCACTGGGAGTGCTCCTGTTCTCATCCCACCTGACTTCATCCACTGCACCTCTACTCTCCCTCATCCTACTCACCATCCTAACACTCATCTCCACTATATATATATATATATATATATATATATATATATATATATATATATATATATATATTTATATGGTTCTGGGTCATAACATCGACAACTAAGAACATAGACACCGACTTCACCGACGCGAAAACACCGACACATAAATAATCGAAACTACAAATCACGGACATTTAACAGGTAAGGGGTTGACATATCGCTAATCATGCCTACCATAAACATGGTAGGCATGATTTGCGAAATCTAACCCCCTTACCTGTTAAATGTCCGTGATTTGTAGTTTCAATTATTTCTGTGTCGGTGTTTTCGCGTCTGTGAAGTCGGTGAAGTTGGTGTCTATGTTCTTAGTTGTCGATGTTATGACCCAGAACCATATATATATATATATATATATATATATATATATATATATATATATATATATATATATATATATACAACTCTTTCTCTGTTGCCTCTTACTTACTCACCTCACATGTTTGGAACTTGCAAGGTTTACCCTCCTCAATGCCTTGCTCTTAATTATTACCCAAGTATACCTTATTAAAGCACCATCCCATATACCTTTTACTATTTCATGTACTGTTATTTTTGTATGTCCTCAGAATACTCTGTATTGATTCATCCCATGAATGTTTTCTTACCATTTTGTGTTTGCCTTGTTGTTTCCATTCTCAAAATATGTATAAGTGACAAACTGTTTTGATTTTTATTTGTGAACTATGTATAAATTACAAACTGATGAGTTTTATTGTAAAACTATACTAGGAGCTTTTCTCCCAGGGCATCCATTGAAAATGGGCTCATTTTTGGTCCAATGGACTTTCCCGGTAAACAGACTGCAAATAATAAATAAATAGATTGTGCTTCTCTTTAACCATTGCAGGCTTCAACATGTTAGGTCAGAAGCAGTGTCTCTCTTAGCAGTGCCCTTTTTCCCATCTACTAAGATAGGATATAACATTTTGTGGTAGTTTGGTACCCATATTGTCTCCAGACAACTCACTGCTGACATTCTGTCATTCCCACTTACTGTCTCTCCCACCTTTTGTTCCCCACCTTGCATCTGTGGACATCTATATGCTACATGGCCCTACTGGTTGCATTTAAAATATTTAATTCTTGATCCTGGACATGTACCTGGTCTAGTGGCTTCCCCTGCTACTGGCAGACTCTGTTGGTGTGGTCTAGGCTGCTTATCATGGGTTCCCTTAGACCCATGTGCAGCACTGGGTATTCCATACTTGTGCAGTGGTGCCCTGCTTGCTAGGTATAGGTCTCCCTTTTTCCCCAACTCAATATCCACACTACTGAATCCTAATATGTGGATATCCCACCACTGCCAACCAATATATGTAATGCTACACCATTGGCCTAGTAATCAAGGAGCCTCAATCCTCATCACTGGCAACAGTAGGGGATGTACATTGGGAGGATTACAGGTATACATACAGTATTTCCAGATGCAGCTCTCTGCATCAAGTGTAGTTTCCCTTAAAAAGATGCAGAGACCACAGTCAGTCAAGGGATGGTTTCTTCCCCTTTCCCAAGATCTCCACTGGCACAGCTATAGATTGAGATCTCAGCTGAATGGCCATGCCAAGATCGCCAGCACCCTCTTTGTGCAACCAGTGGCTTGTGTTCCTGCCCAAGTAGCTGACACACACACACACACACACACACACACACACACACACACACACACACACACACACACACACACACTTTGAGGTTTGATTTATACACACACACACACACACACACACACACACACACACACACACACACACACACCTGGGAAAGACTGGTACAGGTTTACTAGTCATGCACCCTTCTGCCCAGACTATAATGTATGTATTACTGTCACCAGCCAACTCTTTATCAGCTACTTTAAGGCCCTTAACAAAGGGTGTCCAGTCTTACTGTGTAATGTTACTATCAATACAAATGGTAGTTTGACCAAGAGCAAAGCTATTAGGAGTGTCCTACATTGTCAACAAATAAATATGCAAGTACTCTCAGAACTTAAACATTTATTACAAAAATAAGCTATAATGAAAGATTTAAATATATTTAATAATAAATAATAAAAGAACAAGAAAATACTCAGTATATAATCACAGTAACATCAGAGCTCAAAATCGCAGGAACTATTTAAAACAATATTGCAGGACAATCTCAAATAAATAAAGAAAAACATTTAAATTAAGCTTAGCTATATTATTGACTATATCTAGAGAATTACTATATCCTAGTTAACTTACTGACAGAGCAAGCAAGGCAGATGTGGTGAATTGGTCTTCCAGCAGATGTTGTTAGGTCAAAGAAAATACAGAATACTCAGGGCCAGATTCATGATGGCTTGCACGGGGTCTAAGAGTAGAGTAAGACTCCATGCAGCCATCATGTCCGATGAGCAATCCAGGAACAGCCTGCAGGGACGTGCAAGAGAGCTCCTATAACGGCTCCTACACGGACAGGGCCAAGTCATGCAAATTACCTCAATTGCAGCTGAAAGTCATGCAAATGAGGTAGATTTGTGATACAGGAAACCCGAACCTGTCCGAGTAAGAGCAGTGTTATTTGTAGAAATGTACTCAGTTGACAACTGAGTACCATTCTGCAAATAGCAAAACGGAGCCGTGACAGCTCCAAATAAAGGTTGCATCCAGTAGAGGAAGCATGCCAATGGCCAAATATACATCCATTGGCAATGTTACCCGATGCAATATGAAAATAAAAATATTTTTTTTTCTCCGATTTCCGATGTTTAAGCGTAGCGCAGCGCCGCTCAAATGGGCTGCACTCTAAAAACCAGAAAACTCAAAATTTAAACCCACAAATGTGGATTTTATTTAAAGTTTTAATTTACAATGCAAGGGAATGGCAGGCTGAAGACAACATGGCCACCGAGTAGAGGTTGCTAAGGGGGAAAGCACAGTCTAAGATATGTAACCAAGCATTAGTAGGCAATCCTATTCAAAGGAGGGTTAGGATAGTGAATCGCAGGTTTACATAGCAAATGAGCACAGTCAGTGGAGTGTAGGAGTAGGATAAGGGGAGTAACAGAGTAGAAGATAGGTGACATTACAAGTGTGGTATGTATGAAAGAAGGGAAGCTCATTGGAGCAGAGTGGCATGTGTCAGCTGTCATTTCCACATTATTGAAAGAGGTGTGTCAACAGGTAGACTAGGTAAAGGCAAGAAATGGAAGGTGTATGCCATGAATAACACAAAAGTTTCTTGCTGAGTGGATATGCGTGTGTGTGCACACCTGTAAACCCAAGTAAGACAGTGTGCATGCGTGTAAGCATGAGTGCACACGATTAAGCCGGAGTAAGCATGTATAAGGCAGTTTAAAGTGTTGTAAGCGCATTTGCGCTGGTGTGCACGTGTTTTAACCTGAATAAGCAAGTTGTAGTCCGTGTAAGCATGTGCGCACTCATGTGAGCTGCTGTGAGCGTGTTTGCCCTTGTGTGTGCGGTGCTACCCCCCCCGAAGATACAGAAAGGAAATAGGAAGCACAACAAATAGTAGGAAGCTACCAGGGAGTACTAGCAGAGCTAGCAGGTGAAAACAATCAGAATCAGGCAATTACACAGGCAGTACACTAGCCCAGCCCAGCCTAGCACTTAAAACTCTGCAAACAACAGTCCTTTATGTTTCTCACAAGAGACGATGCAGTAAGCTAATAGAAGTGAAAACTGAAAAAGCTTTACTGAGACAAAGAAATGTTAGGGGCTGCCATTGCTGTTATAAGGTGACATATGCAATATGCTGAGGGTGGTGACAATGGAAATGCTGCTGGACAACCCACAGTGAGGAGATGGAGAAGAGTGTACAGGCCCAGGGTAACCTACCAAGGGCTACATGAGCTGGAGATAGTGGAGTGCTATAGAGTGGACAGAGACCTCCTGCAGCAAATTGTTGAGCTGTGTAGGCCACACCTCACACACAGAACCAACAGCGGGGAACCCATCCCAGTGGAAACCAAGGTATGTGTTGGCCTAAGAATATTAGCAACAGGTACCTTCCAGAGACCAACTGGTGATATGATGGGGATATCACAGGCATCAGCATCCAGGGTACTGCACCAGTTCCTGGATGCTATATCAGTACATGTCGGTGATCATGAATATTTCCCCAATTCCCGTGAGGTATTGGCCAGCAATATGAGTCTCTTCCAGCAAATAGCAGAATACCTTGAGGTAGTGGGTGCAATAGACTGCACGCACATATGCATCAAAGCACCAGCTGGTGAGTGGGGTAGGGTCTACTTCAACCGCAAGGGCTTCCCCTCCATCAACTGCCAGGTCGTGTGTGATGCCCAGGGCATAATACTGAATGTGTGTGCTGGCTGCCTGGAAGCTACCATGATTCCCATATCTGGCATCTGATGCAGCTGTACCAGACATTTGCCAATGGGGACATCCCACATGGTCACCTAGTGGGTGATGCTGGCTATGCACTGCAGCTGTGGCTGATGACACTCATCAGAAATGCACACACACCTGAACAAGAACGCCATAATGAGGCACACGCACAAACACAAAATGTAATCGAGCGTGTGTTTGGGCTGCTCAAGTCATGATTCCGGTGCCTGGACACATCTGCTGGAGCCTTGCAGTACTCACCAACTACATGTACCCAAACTGGCATGGTATGTGCTATGCTACATAATATGATCCTGTGAAAACAGCTGCAGTGGGACCAGCATAGGCCTGGGCCAAACAGCCCCCCACCATTGCCAAGTTCATCATAAGCAAAGCGTGACTCAGAGGAGCAACAACCTGAGCCTGCCCCAGTAGGCAGAAGGAGGTGTGCCCAGTATGCTTTGGCCTTGGCAAAGAGGCAACACATAGCACATACACTGGTTCAGTAGGAACTCCAGAAATGATACCTCTCTCTGACTCACACATATAGTAAAAGGGATGCCTAAGTTGACACTACCTGCTTTCAAACATGTGCAGGGAGTGTAGTATGTGCATCCGACATAGGCAGCCCTGCAGCACCACCTGAGGCATGATTGCCATGTGTTAAGCATTTTAAGGCAGTGCTAAACAGCATTTACCACCATGTAGTATATGCAAACAGAATTGCACACCAGCTAGTACAACTGTGGTCAATGTTGAGTAATATTGGGCAATGTCCAGCAAAGTTGGTGAATATACAGCAATGTCGGACAAGCCTGGTCTAAGTAGGGCATAGCTGAACAAAAGCCAACAAGCTCATATTTGCTTAACTGGCCCTTAAATGTCTGGTCTGCTCAATATGAAAATATAAAGCAGTGATGGGCCTCGAACCAAGGACACTGTGCACTATAGTTAAAATACTGAACCACTAAACCATGACAGTATTGCAGTGGTCAGTCAGTATGAAGGAATGTTGATAAGTCAATGCAAAGTATCTCACGGAAGCTCTGCAGGCACAGCATAATCCCTGTTGAGTTATGACACAAAGGTGAGTCCTGCAGTAAGAACAGAACTTGACTTCCAACACACACAGTATAAATGTTAATATTGGTCATGTTCACACACATCCACAAATGTAGTGGACTTCAGATCGCAACATACTGAAAGCTCACACTGGGCATGCTCACACACTTGAATAAATGAGACATATGTCAGGCAACAAAACATGGAAAGCCTGAACTGGGCATGCCTACACACTTAGGCCATGTCTGAGTGCAGCAGTGGGCCACACATATCTGGCAGTTGCATGTGTTAACCCAGGAACCTCTCACTATCCAGCAATCTGCCCTGTGCACACAGTTACATGACAACAGATGCATATATAATATAGTGGAACCCTGTCATGATCAAACATGTTCTGCAGATACCTAAGTTGTTCATAGAAACTGGGAAAGCAAAGACGATAAAGACCTGCAAACAATATCAGCAATAAATATTGTGCATCCTGAACATAAGCATAAGCTCAGAGGTTGATACTAGG
The DNA here is from genome assembly GCF_019279795.1 of Protopterus annectens. Taxonomy (NCBI): domain Eukaryota; kingdom Metazoa; phylum Chordata; order Ceratodontiformes; family Protopteridae; genus Protopterus; species Protopterus annectens. The sequence continues at coordinate 3,000,794 of NC_056751.1, forward strand.
CTATCTGCCCTAGGGCATGTACAAGCCTAGCCAGAGTGTGTTTGGCTTTTGCAACCCTGTCAGATTACTACACTGTGCCAGTGAATAGTAGGTCACACAAAATAGTCCATGTACACTTAGGCTAGTGTGCCTCTGTCTAGCAGGGACACAGAAGATATCCCAGGGGTAAACATACGATCACCCATACAGCCATCAAGATGTCCCCTGTAAGTGGTCAGTGGGTGGCTCTGCCTATGTGAAACTGTGATCACAATCCAGAGTGAGTGGAGGCCCTGGGATAAGAATCTGTCCCTCCAGCATGTCCTATTAACATCTGTGCTGAGGTATATGTCCCTGGAGTGTGTAGCTACAAGGGAGTCGGATATCCTGAGGTGGAACATGTCCAGTAATTCTGGGTTGGGTATTACTGTAAACAACAGGCACACATCATATCCGAGTAGGTGGTAAGCGACTGAGTAGAGCTGGAGTTACTGCATCCGAACTGTGCAGGTCATCCGTGTGAGTCCCTACATCTGCTTGGTGATGAACTTCTGTGGCCAGTACAGTTGCTGCAAGCGTTGGGTAAGGTACACCCCAAAGGTGGCATTGTAACCAAGCATGGTTGTGATGAGTATAGGGGCACAATGACCTCACTCGATCTAGATGTGAAACCATATGGGATAAGGTGGCTTATATAGAAGGTCTGTCCAACCACTTTGGCAATGTGAATGTCAAAGACGACAGTACAAACAAGTCATGTCCCCAATCACCTAACAACTCCTACCGTATGTAATGGAGTACTACCTATGTGGTAATGTGTGGGCATGTTGTTATTCCCAAAGGGGATGACTATGCAACTAATGGCATTTAGCTGTAGGCCATGGCTCAGGCACCAGTCATCCATCTCTGTGAGACCCTGTTGGAGTATGCATGTGGCAGCTGGAGAGTTGATTATGGCACACAGTTTGAAGTCAAGTGCAAACAAAGTCAGCTATATTCCCCCTGTGGTAGCCTGTATGTCAGACAAATATATACCAAACAAGAGAGGTCCCAGGACCGAGCCGTGTGGGATGCCACATGTAACCGGTGTATAGTCAGACATGGCACCTACAATTCTGACCATGTGTGTGCTATCCCTGATCCAGGTAGCAATCCATCATGATATGTGTCCATATCGATGCTGATGAGCCTATGCATAATGGCCCAGTGGGTTATTGTGTGGAAGGGTTTTACAAGGTTCAGGTAGGCTGCGTGTACAACTCTCCCTATGTTGATGGACCTGTTAACTGTCTAAAGAATGCACACATGTTCAAGAGGCAAAATCTGCCCACAACAATGCTGAAATGTGTAGGACACAGTGTCTGTAGGTTCCCGATGTCTATGTGTAAGAGTCCCATGACAATACGCTCCATAGCTTTGCAGAACAGGCTAGGTAGGCTTATAGGGCAATATTGTCTGTGGTCTGTTGTGGCAAAAACTCTGTGGAGTGGGACCACTGTCGCTGTACGCCATTCCATGGGTACATATCCTGTAGTAACTCCGATATTGCCCAGTGATGTAATGTGAGGGTTACGTCTGTCATGAAGCTTGTGTAAGATGCAGACCGGGACACCATCTGGTCCCATTGATGCTGTAATGTATGCTTTGGGGAGGGCAGCACTCACCTGTTACTGTGTGATGTCAGGGAGGTTGCAATTTGTTGGGATGGATAGCTGCTCTCTAGGGGGGATGGGGGGGAGACATCTGCACTGAACCTGTTTGCCAGGATATTGGCTATGCCAGTGGGTTCAGGGTAAGTTTAGTCAGTATGCAATAACTCACAGCATATCAGTGAGTGTCCACCCAGGTTCCTGACATAACTGAAGAAGGTCTTGTGATAGTCCTATGTGTCTGGTGCAATTGTCTGTGAGAAGCAGCCCTTAGATAAGGACATGAGTGATCGTAGCTGTCTGCTAGTACAGATCACAGATGCCTTCCCTGTCTGTGATTGTGCTCTATCATGTAGTAGCTTCCTCCTGACATTGTACAGCTTATTATTGGCTGGGGTCTACCAGACAGGTCCCCTGCCATTGGAGGAGTGAGTCCTGTTGTTATTTGGGATAGCACAATCCATGCAGTCCACTAGGTGTCCATAGAATGTGTATGCAAAGGATTCAGCAGTTGGAACCGTATTTGCCACTGTCTCAGGGTCTCTGAAGGATACCACCTTGCTTTGGTGAAGTGAGATGTTGGCTCATCAGAAGTTCACCAAGATTACCCAGGATGGGTGTGTGGAGTGTATATGTATGTCCAGTGAGATATATGTATGTTTTGACCTTACCAATGAGGGGTATATCGCTGGTGTGTAACATAGAGTCCCCGTGTTGGTGATGAGCAGGTCCAATATGCATTCCCCCTTGTGCCTGTGGTGACTGGTTGTGCCATAGCATATGAATTTACAAATTGTAGTAACTGTAGGGCTAGGGTGTTGGGGCTTGAGTAGTATCCCCAGTCAATATTTGTGTATCTGTAGTCACCCAATATAATGGTGTTTGTAGAGACCTTCATATTCTCCACTGTTCACAGGAAAGCCGAGTGTGGTTCCTGAGTATGGGAGGGTGGTCTGTAGCAGGCAACAAACTGAAAGGCAGGGTTGCACAATGGTAGTTGTATATGTATGGTCTGTGATGCTTAGTGCAGTGCTACTAACCCGGAGGTGTGTGCATCTGTGATTTATATGGATACTCCCCCTAGTTGTGTTGTCCGTTCCAAGTCCTGTAGTCAGAAAGCATGGTATGAAACATAACTTGGTAGTGCTGGTGTGCATATGTGAGCCTGAACTAGGCATCTGTTAGTGCACAGATATCGCTATCCTCCATACTGATGAGAGTCCTGAGTGGCCGCAATATGAGGGTAACACATCTGGTGTTGAGCAGCATTACCCTTAGTGTCATTTAACCTGTAATGTCTATGGAGCTGGGTTTGTCTTTTGAGCCCTGCTCAACAAATGCACTATGGTGGTAGCAAGAGCCTTAGCCAGCATTCAAAGGTCCAAGGGTGACAGGTGCAAGCTGTCCATAGTGAAGCTACGTGGCGTGTTGAGCATGTCACCACAGGCTGACATATACTGTATCCCCTATGAATGACACCAATTAGTTAGCCAACTGTTAAATGTGATATGCTTGTCTGTATACTGTGACATCATACTTGGTGGGTGTAAGATGCTAGACAAGGTCAGGGTCATACTGGCCTGGGCTACATGATCACAGTGTTCCTCCATGTACCATGTCATGTGGTCCAGGGAGTAATGTCTGAGGTTTTACACACCAGCATGGACAATGATGGTGCCAGTCCTGTACTTGCTTTGGAGTGACCCGACTGCATGTGTTATGTGGCAGATCCTGGCACCCGACAGACAGCACAAAGGGACTATTCCCTTGTATGAGCTGGTGAGTGGTACATCAGTGTGTCTGACAATAAGTGTTGCCTATCACAAGTGTATTAGGTGTGTTGTGTAGCCCGAAGGGCAGTGACTGTGTGGCACACTGACATTGTGAACTATGTGAGATGTGGGTATTGTAGTGGGGTAGCAGTTGTGTGTGTGCCTGCTGTGGATGTCTCAGCTGCTTAGGCAGAGTTCATTTACAACATCCAAGTATGTGTATGTGTGATAATGTGGTTTGAGTGCTGTTGCCAGAGGATATGTGAGACTGATATGTGGTGTGTGGATTACCTTCACCACCTGATAGACTGTGCCATTCATGGGTCGAGAGAGTTCAGGACCCTGTATGTCTCTATAGGTGCATCTCACACATATATCTGAGTTTGTCGGGAGGAGGAGAGTGTTGTCTGTATACATGAGGCAGATGTGAGATTGTGTCTACATCACAATATTCATCAGCTGGACTGGAGAGTACACACCAAGCCGACCCCTGGACATGCCGGGATATCATGATGACATACTCTGTAGCCAGATCACAAAGGATCAGTACGGTGTTAAGTGTGTAAAAGAGTATAACAGGGATTAGTGCTCAGGCTCGTTGGTGTTCTGTAAAGAGTAGCTGAGAGGGAGTCCAGACTGAATCATGACACCTCCGACAGCTATGTCATATATAGCAATGTACACACATATATGTCATGAGTCAGTGCCAACTGTACCTGACGGACAATGTCAACATCCTGACAGACAGGCCCATATATACATACCCACCTCCCACTGACGATAGCCCATATCATCATACCAGGAGATATCACATGTAGAATGGATGAACAGCTACCCCCAATGCCAATTGCATGGCATCAAGTGGACTACATTGATTCCCAATATGTGTCATACATAAACTACAGGAGAAACAGATCCTGCACCTGAACAGTCAGCTGAGCCTCCCTCCCAACACAGGATGTGGAACCGTTGAATGTGTTACAGCAACATATGGCACTCCACGCAAGTGTTGGTGCACAACACACCATGGGAAGTATAGTCCAGTATGCCTATGAAGTCTGATCTGCAAGGCCATGGAGTCCATCATGGTTGAAGTTATAAACCGAGCTATTGGAAGCTGACATACACACAACCTTACTAACTGTGGTATGTTCATGTGCGGATCATGGTTCCCAAACATGCTAGACTGTTTGCAAGGCAGCCACCCAGGACATACATCACTGAACACAGCTACACATGTCCCACATACACTTTGAATAGCCCTTTATCAACATCCCAGACACATGTAGTACCACACAAAACCAACAAGCTGTGCATAAATATGTGTTGACATATGAAGGAATGTCAATGTGTCCACAGATAGATCACACAAGGTAAGGATTATGAGTTCCTGTTCAAGCTGTTGACACCTGACAACCCACATGGACCATTCCTGGAATGGCATAAAACAAAGTGTACACACATTACCATGTCCAGTCTGATGATGTTACCATCCTAGAAATACAGCAGAAGAAGGGAAATCACCCAGTAAAAACAAATAGCGGGCCATGCAAATGCGCCTCTCTCTCTCTCTCTCTCTCTAGTATCATAACATAGTTAGGTAGGGGTTTAAATCCTGCAAATGCTGACTGTGTGTGTGGGGGTGTGTGTATGAGTGTAATTATCGTTGAAAGGAGTGCCCTTTTTGGAGACTTGGAAAACACACTAAAAGATGTACATTCCTCTTTGGAAAGACTGATGATGTCACCACCCTATGAATACAGCAGGAGAAGTGAAACCACCCAGTAAAGCAAATAGCGCGCCTCGCTAATGCGTCTCTCATTAGTATCATAACATAGGTAGGGATTTGAATCCTGCAAACGCTGGGTGGGTGTGGGTGTGTGTGTGTGTGTGTGTGTGTGTGTGTGTGTGTGTGTGTGTGTGTGTGTGCGCAATTGTCTTTGAAAAGAGTGCCCTTTTTGGAGACTGGGAAAACACACTAGAAGATGTACATTCCTCTTTGGAAAGACTGATGATGTCACCACCCTAGAAATATAGATGGAGAAGGGAAACCAACCACTAAAGCAAATAGCGCACCGTGCTAATGTGTCTTTCTCTAGTATCATAGCATAGTTAGGTAGAGGTTTGAATCCTGCAACTGCTGACTGTGTATGTGTGCAATTGTCTTTAAAAGGAGCACCCTTTTTGGAGACTGGGAAAACACACTAAAAGATGTACATTCCTCTTTGGAAAGACTGATGATGTCACCACTCTATAAATACAGCTGAAGAAGGGAAACCACCCAGCAAAGCAAACAGCGCGCAAATCATTGACAGATACTAACAGTATCACCCACAGCATAGTGTCAACCCATGTCATACACATGTCTACCCATGTTAGTACATAACTGTAGTAGAATGCATACTGGCCATTGAAAGATACAATGAGATGTTAACAATGTGTACAACAGGGTACTCCACACGTCCCATGTGTCCACTATGTATGTACATGCAGACAGTGTGCACCCACCATGTTCACAGATGTACACTTGCTAATCTGTACTGCACACATCAGGCACATACTGTCTACTCACTAACACATGCTGGCAACACATTACACTTTAGCCAAGTGGCACATGAGTGGACAATACATACTCAGACCTAACAGTGGTGTAAACAATGCTACATTGACAATCAGTGCTTTGATGCATAATGTCTGCTGAGATATACCTACAAGGATGTCATTACAGTTTCCTGTTGACAACTTGCTAATATTGCTACACTGCTATAGTGTCACCCTGTGCATCAGCACCATGTTAGCCTGTTCCTCCATCAATGTTACAGATGACAGGAGGTGACACAGGTATCATCATATGCACAGGGCGTTTTGTTGTTTGCCAGAGCCTGACATTGACCCATCCAATCGACATGTGTGTGTGTGTGTGTGTGTGTGTGTGTATGCACGTGTGCGCATGTGTGTGTGTGTGTGTGTGTGTGTGTGTGTGCGTGTGTGTGTGTGAGGGACAACAGTACAGCATGGGCTAATGTTGATGTAATGTGTGTGTGTGTGTGTGTATGTGTGAGCCCTAGTTGTTTAGTTAATGTGTGTGTGTCTGCATGCACACAGCTCCACCATGTGGCTGCCATATACAGTAGCTTGTGAGACAGCCACAGACTGTACCTGCTAGGCTGTACAGATCACTATCTCCATCCACAGACACAGTACCTGTGCCTGGCAGAGGTGCTACAGACAGTATCGGGTACCAACCCTGACTGGGTACTGTCCTCAGAGGCAGAGGTAAGATGACTGGACCCATGTCCCTGCTGGGACTGGCCAGAGCCACGTGCACATGGTCTACTGGGATGGTCAATGGACAGGCCAGCCCCAGCATTGCTGGGGCTGGTACTGCCACTGCGGGAGCGGCTGTGAACTGGGAGCCGTCCGCGACCACTGCCAGCTGTTGCTGTTGCTGGCATGTGTCTGTGTCGACGTCGCAACTGTCCCGCATGGTCCTGGCTAATGGAAGTCATATTGTGGCGGGCATCTAATGTCTCCCCCCAACATCTATCAATGATCTCTGTGTAAGTCCTGATGGCACCGGCAAGGTCACGGATGCTGTCATTGATAGCGGTGTAATGTGCCCTCTGTGCCCTAAGTCCCTGTCTGGTGTACCATTCCATATGTACCTGAGCCTGCCTTACAGCCCAGAACATACTGGACGTCATAAGACCAGTGAAGGCATGCCTGCCAGGGGCAATACAACCAGCGGTGCTCCCCCAAGAACCTCTGGAGCTCCACCTATGTGGTACCATTCCAGGAATATGGCTATGGCTGCTGGGAGGGGATGCAAGTGCCATGGGAATCACACTCTCCTGGCCAATGCCAACTGTATGCTGTCCCTTGCCTATGGCCATTGGTGGTGAGGGATGTACTGACAGTATGAGTGTGCGCATAGATGGGGTTGAAAGCTGTGTACTGTTGATTGGTGGACCAACGACAGACCCTGTCATACCTTCCTGTGCCACAATACAGGTCTCATCATCAGCACTATCCATGGCAGTGGCTTCAGGTTCCCTGCTGCATTCAGCCACCCCTAACTCAGCACCTGTGAGAGGAAGACAGGAAACACACTTTATGGTCTGCACATGAACACATGCACACATGCACACATGAACAAATGCACACAGGAGCACATGTATACATGCACACATGCACACATAAACACATGCACACACCTCACTACAGCAGATAGACACACACAACAGCAATCCAAAACATACTCAATAGTGGTTGAAGGTGGGTGACAGTATCACAAGGCAAACAGTCATGTCACACATGTCAGCATGCAGAATATGTGTTGATCAAGTCTATGCAGTGTGAGTGTAGAGAGCCATAGTTAATGACAGTGTACATGGCTGTGGTGCATGTGTGTACTTGTTCAGTGATTGCCTACACCCTGGAACACAATGTGTACAAGGACATGCCATTTCTGTGCAAGTATTATAAGTTCTGCAATGTCCTGTGCACCATCACTCACAGGTATACATACCATGGCTGCATGTGTTATCTGTGTGTCACATGGATTTTCATGTCTGAATGCAGTGTCTGTCTCTGTATCAGATAATTGTGGACACAGGTGCAGCACATGCATGATATGTACACACACGGGATGAGTGGTGCATGTATACATGATGGAATACCAATCCTGGACATGGCCATTGTACAGTGGTTATGGTGAGTGTGGGTCATATTCCAGATATGCCAGTGCCAGACATGACATTGCATGTTATATGACTGCAACATTCAACATCACACGTACCCAATGTGTGTCATGTGACCTATATACCCAATATCATTCCAGGACAAATATGTGTCACTTTGTACAGATTGCAACTGCTATGCATATTGTGTATATTTGCATATGTTTGCAAGCACACAACATGCTATGCATAATGTGTAGAGGTGCATATGTGTGCACACACACAACATGGAGGTGCAAAGCAATGACAGATATGTGTAGTACTGTGGTCACTGTAACTGTATGGAGTGTAATACGATTAGCCGTCATCATCATACAGCATGTGGTCACTCAAGGCCACTAAAGTGTGCTAGACCACCGCCTTGCATGCTGTACCTGAACTGCAGTGCCGTGGCTAAGTTCACACTTACACAGCCACGTTGCACAAGGGTGTGTGAGGTGCTCAATAGGGAGCATTGCCTAACATGACTGTGTTATGTGTTGAAGAGTGTTGCACAGCCCCATGCTAGGCCCCTACCCCTCAGGTATATTATGTGTGGTGTGTGAATGACATGTGGGATACTGAAGTGTGACCTGGCAGCGGGTGTCTGGTTACACTATGTGTAGCATGTTGAGGTGTACTGTGTATGACAAACGTGTTATGTTGTGTGCATGTGTGTCAACTATGCCTATGCAATGTGCAGTACAGTGTTGCCACATTTGTGTCTGGTGCTCTGTGCATTGCATGTGATTGAGACAGCTACTGACTTTGCTGAGATTTTTAATGTCTCACAGCAAACATGCACAGCATGCCTTATGCGTAGGTGTGTTATGTGTACATGGCCTACACCTCACCTATGACATGCACATTTCAATACCAATTTTAATGTGTTAACACACTCACCAGCATGCATCGTCTGTCCTGCTGTCACACCAGAGGGACCTACAAGAATATGACACAGTTTGTCAGTGGCTACTGTGCGTTTGCTAAATTACAGTAGAACAACAGGCATAGGTGTATGGATACTATTCAAAATGTCAGTATTGCACACATTAGGCAGCACAACTGCTAAACACAGTACACATCTCACATATGCATAATCTAACAATACAGGTAACAGTAGTCTACAGCTAGGGCATGTTACCTGCATGCTCCATGTCACCATGCTGGGTGGCTCCAGCCTCCATGATGACACATGTGTGATGTTGTTGCTGCTGTAGGCCAGGAGCCACCACACTTAGGAGCAGTCCCTCCACTCTGGTGAGGGGGGATGTATGGCCACCCCAACACCAGTGGCAAGCTGTTGTCTATGGATATCAGACGCACGCCGCCGGGCATGTCTAATTAAATCACTGCAGTGATGGCGTACTTGCTCATATGTCCGGTTATGCATGCCTATATCATTTACCCGACAAACAAAATCTTGCCACAGTGCGGTATGCTCATGCTGGTGCTGGCAGGCCCTGGAAAACAGCAGGGTATAGTGCTGAAACAGGCTGTGGTGGATTTCCTGCTCCTCTGTGGCTTTGTAGGAGAGATTCCTTTGATGAGCCATAAGCCTGGAAGACAAGTAAACGATATGTGTGAGCATGTCATGTGGCACACTTAACATTATATAGTACAGATATCAGTTACCTGCCATATATAGCACCTGTTCGTCTGTCAGAGGATACACACATTCAATAGCACATATCAGTGCTCAGCCCACAACTGGCTGACAGTGCCTGCCACACTCCATATAACAAACCAGTATACACCAGTACTCGGCACACTGTTTGGGATCCAATGCACAGCCTCACCATGGGGGTACATATCAAGCTAATGCATGAAGAAATATGTCATCCATTGCAATGAATTTAAAGTACAGTTACAGTATAACCAGTAACCCACCCTAGTCGTTGGTGCCATACCCCTACCTAACATATGTGCACAGTTGTTAATATAGCTGGCATACTGCTATAACAGAGTATACATGTTACTAGGTACACATGCAAACCCTGCAAAACACATGTGATTGCGGACATGGTGCAGGCATCATTACACACACATCAGACATTCATACAACACACACATGTATGCTGACACAGATGATCATTTCCTGTGTACCTTACAGTACTGTGTGCCCCTACTTACAGATACCTATGCCTGAGGTATGTAATCTGTGCAGACTACAGGAAACACACAAGACAGTGTTACCAGGGAATGCGAACATACACCATACTGTGCTGTTTAGGACTACAGCTTCAGGTAGTACAACAGTTCAAATGTCAGCTGGATTCACCAGCAGTACCACTTACTGAGCATACATGTATTGCTTCAGCCTATGATGGAACACCACAGTCGTACACAGGGAACTACGTCACAACATATGCCATCCTACTATGTCTGCATCCCAATAACTGACACATCTTTCTCTGGCCTCACACCTAGGACACAAACGACCATGACAGAAACAACCTCACACTAAGCTATCACACCATTACAGACCTTGCACACATTCACTGTCACACTCATTCCACCTCATATAGCAGGTATTGCACTGAGAACATGTGTGTGTGCATTGTGTCATAGTTAGGTAATACGCTATTGGCCCTAGGGCCTACAGCAGCCTAGCCATATGCTACCCTGGACTTTGACACACATGTAATTTGATTTCACTTGCTCCTGTCAACCGGATACTCAGAGGTGATTCCCAGGGCATGTTACCTATTCCCCAGACAATAATCAGGGGTATGTATGACATCTGCTACTGAGGAGCCTTGCTTGTTAATGCTGGCTGATTTACTCCAGAGTATGGCATATTTGACAATAGGAGCCTATCACTCCAGCATGTGCTGTTTAGTGAGGTGGCAGGGATTAGGGACCTAGGCCGTGTAGCCTGGTGGGATTGTAAGGTGTTGACATGGCAGTTGTCTGACTGCTATGGGAGTGACATACCTCTGTATGTTCGGCAGAGGTAACCTCTGTGTGGCCGGTATGCAATGCACTGTAGCTGTGGTTATGTCAGTCAGTCTGCATAGGGGATGTGTTTGAGGGCAGTATTACTCTTTGTGAGGTATGTCTGTGGCCTTTCCACTTGCTGTAGTTGTCATGTGAGGTACGTACCACATGGGGCATTGTGATGAGTACAGAGGAACACTGACCTATATTTCCATACATGACACAACGTTTGTGATGACACGTACCACGTAGACAGATTACAAGACTAGTGTGGCACTGTGAATATCAAAGGGGAGGCTACTGTCCACCTGTGTCCCATGTTCCCTTCTGACACCTTCGGTGTTAGGCAGGCAACCACCTATCTGGTAGTTAGTGGGTAAAGTGTTTTAGAATGGGGTATGGCACTGCAGTATCAACACTGGTGTTCAGTCCATGCCTTGGTCACCAGGCACCTGTTGCAATGTCTCCCTTTCTCACTATATATATATATATATATATATATATATATATATTTATATATATATATATATATATATATCTGTATATATACATCTCTCTCTCTCTCTCTCTCTCTCTCTATATATATATATATATACACACACACACATATCTATATATATCCATATATATCTGAATCTCTCTCTCTCTCTCTCTATATATATATATATATATATATATATATATATGTATATATCTACATATCTACATATCTATATCTATATATATGTATATATATATATATATATATATATATATATATATATATATATATATATATATATATATATATATATATATATATATATATATATATATATATACATATATATATATATATATACACACATACTTGTAAACATCCATTGCTGTACATATACATGCACATATAGGCACATATACTGCCCACCTTTCATGGTGGGAATATTAATTATGAAACAGTTGTGTGACATATAATTATGTAATAATATCGCACAGTGTTGTACAGAATGCATTTTGCTGTCCTCAGGCCGTATAGTTGTAGCAGACCTCACTGGCTGTAACTCAGTCCCACAGCATTTAACCACCACATGGCATATACCTGCACTGCTTGCAGTTTTCAATGCCACACACTACAACCTACATAGATATGTGCACATAGCAACCTTCAACTACATATATATGTCCAGCCTTCACTAACAGTTGCAGTATGTCCCTTGCCCTATGCTCATCTGCATATACATATAGATACGGACTGCTACCACATATGGAGGGTTCACAGTATGTACAGTACCCTTCAGACACATCATTCGGATGCCAGAAAATACATCTCTGTTACATACCTTACCTTTGTATTTCTCACCTCTGTCTGTTGTACCTGTTGATGTGTTTTATTTATTTATTTATTTTTTTGGTTTGGTGTCTCCAACTGCCTCTGTTTGTTTGTCTGTATGTCTGTCTCTGTCTGTCTGTCTGTCTCTCTCACTCTCCAGTTGCTGCAGTGATATGATTGCATGTGTGGACAGCAAGTACAGGCTGCTTTTGTAGGTATCTGCACATGTGCATGTGATGGCCTCTGCACCAATTGGTGCCCTCCATTTAGTAATTGTATGCAGCCTGCTGTGTGGTAATTGCAGTTCTCACTGTTATTTCAGGACACTGCTATAAAATGATAGGTTAGGTAGGCATAGGCCTTTCGGTTTTGCAAGGTGGGGACCGTGCTTGTTTGCTGTGGACACTGTTGTGTCAGTCAGAAGGTTGGTATATGTCTCATATGTGAAGCTGGGTTGTAGCCAGTGAAATGCATGTTGTACTGAAACCTGACTGTTGCTTCTTCCAGTACACTCTTCTCAGTGTGTAAGTTTACTCACACCTCCTAATGCTAACACTGGATACATGGGTGTATGTACTTTCTTTTGGAATTAGGGAATTAACTGGCATAAAACAGTAGTTATTGCAATGTATTCCTATGGCTTTCCTATTTTCCCTTTGCATTCACTCCTTGTAATGCATGTTATATTTCTTTATTGCAATGTATTCATATGACTTTCCTATTTTCCCTTTACATTCACTCCTTGTAATGCATGTTATATTTCTCTCAGCATCAAGTTATTGTATATCTGCTCTGGTGTAGTGGTACTTCATGCAGACTGGTGAGTCCAAGGTCCCGGGTTTGAGACTGACAAGGTTTTTTATCTTGCTGCTGAGCAGTACAAGGGCCTTGTCATACAGAGTGACTAAGGCACTTTTAAGCAGTTGTAAGCGGGTTTGTGCGGGTTTGCGCGACACTTAGTGATGCTAAGCTAAGCTTAGCTTAGCTTATTTTATTTTAGCAATACTAAGCCAAGCTTGGCTTAGCTTATCATATCTTAGCAATGCTAAGCTAAGCACACACATGCGAACACTGGTGCAAACCCGCTTACTGCTGTTTACAAGTGCTCACTCCTGCTAACCCCTGCACTCATTTCTTTGACAGGAAAGTAAATGGGGAGATAGGAATGTGTTGATAAAGGGTGCACAAAGAGGGGAAGACAGTAGGGAAACCAGCTCGGGATGTACAGGAGGTGTGTGGAGAGGGTCCATAGCTGCTCATTTCTTTACCAGCAACAGCTGTGCATATGCAATACATTAGGAGGGATATTTGAAACCTTCCACCCCTGAGAGAGGGGTGAGGACAACTAAGTGTGTTGTACTACCAATTATAAATATCAGGCACATGCACTGTTTGTGAACTGCTACACTGTCATTAGTATGTTAGTCACTTCTGAACAGTTTGTGGTTTGTTTGTGTTGACATTAGCGCAGTCTGCTCAGGGCAAATGGACATATTTCACTACTGTGTATGCCTACCTACACCCTTGGTTGTGCCTGACTACACGGGTATATAGTACCTTAGGGTAGGGGTGCAGAAGTGCAGAGTGCATTATTTATTATCGTGTGATGTTTATCTTACTGAACATGCAGAGTTGCTGTGTACCTGTAAATCTATGAAGGCTAGTAGTCTGTCTGAGTAGCTCCCACCTGTGGACATATCCAGATTGTAGACAGAGGTCAGCCTAGTATTCTTTGACTGTGCGCCACAGCAGTCTTTTCAGCACCTGAATAATGGCATTGTCACAGGTGGTTGCTAGCAGTACATGGCTACATCCTTTGATATTTCTGTGTTGTAATTCTACATAAGGGCATGCTTGTGGGATTCAGTCTACAGCTATTTGCAAAGTGTGTAACAGCAGACAAGCTGATATGCCTGTGTGTTTCTGACTCTTCCAGGCCTCAGATACTCTCAGGTATATATTTGAACAGCCTTAGGGAAAGGTACATATAACTGGGATACACCTGTGATATATTTCAGACATTTTGCAGTTCAGACTTTGGGGGAATCAGAGCATATGTATTACTACACTTTTTCTGACGTGCAAGCAGTGTCTACTCTCACTTATTGACATTTGTCATTAAGTGAGATTCCACACCTTTCTGCCTACTGTTAGTACATTTCACAGGGAGTCAGAGGGGCACAGCTAATGTTTGTTTACAAATCAGGGTCATCACTGCAGAGCAGTCACTGTTGGGAGGTCTGGCCTGTGACCTATACAAATATGCCAGTGTTTATCCCGCTCTGATACTGTGTGGGGTTTGTAAGGTGCTACTGTGACCTTATTCCCTACTAGCATGGCTGATTCTCTTTTCACAGTCATGTTATGCAATTCCACAACACCTGCTGGTTAAGGCCCACAGAACAAGATTTGTGTTATGCTATTCCTATTTTCCCTTTACATTCACTCATGGTAATGCATGATATATTGCTTTCAGCACTAAGTTATTGTATATCTGCTGTGGTGTAGTGGTACTTCATGCAGACTGGTGAGTCCAAGGTCCCGGGTTCGAGACTGACAAGGGTATTTCAATTTGCTGCTAAGCAGTACAAGGGCCTTGTCATACAGTGTGACTAAGGCACTTTTAAGCAGTTGTAAGCAGGTTTGTGTGGATTTGCGTGATGCTTAGCAATGCTTAGCTAAGCGCACACAAGCTCACACTCACGCACCCCCACTAACTACTGCTTAAAAGTGCTTACTCCCGCTAACCCCTGCGCTAATTTCCGTTAAAGAAAAGAAAATGGGGAGATAGGAAAGTGGTGAAAAAGGGGGCACAAAGAGGGAAAGACAGTAGGGAAACCAGCTTGGGATGTGCAGGATGGGTGTAGGGTAGGTCAATAGCTGCCCATTTCTTTACCAGCAAAACAGCTGTGCATATGTATGAAAATTGGTGTGAAATTTCAAACCTTCCACCCCTGAGAGAGGGGTGAGGACAACAAAATATGTTGTACTGCCAATTAGAATTACCAGTTTACATTTCCAGCTGACATGTGTGCGAATTGGGCAGCTATGTATTGGGCGTAATTTTTTGTGGGAACAGATTGCCCTTTTTTTTTTTTTTTTTCAGGTGAGAGTGAAATATGAGGTAGAGGATGTAGGTATATTTGGGGAGGTAGGTTGGGGAGGTAAACATACAAGACAAACAAGATGCATACACGGGCAGGGTTTGATACATGGGGTGGGTGAACACAATTGACGGGGAAGGTTGTTTGGAAATTGCAAGCCCATGAGCCCACAGATGGTAACAGTGGGATTGAGATCCCCACCCATGGGCAGTCACCACTGCACCACAGCCTAGACCCTCTGAAGGGTGTCAAGTGGCCCTTCTCTGCCCACGCTTGCATGGGGGGGATGAGCCCCATCCCCTGCAGTGCTTCCACCCGAAGGTGGCACAGGACCAATGGAGGAGGGGAGCCTGGGCTGGGCACCGGAGCTGCTGGTGCCAGGTACACTCGCCAACTGAGGAGGGACAGGTGGGTCCGTTGGAACCGGCCTTCCCATACATTCTGTGATTAGGTGTGTTTAATTACAACATAAACAACAGCATTCCAGATTAGTTGTAACAGCATACAGTAATATTCCCATTAACCCAACACACCAAGGTTCCAACAGTTGAACAGCAAGCATAACACATGCATATATTGAATGACAGTGGATATTCCAACAGCATGCAGGGATGTTTGGTAGCAACAGGCCACCATGAACGTGATGTTTGAACAGGGCACATGCATCAACATCAATGCAAATATTTACAAACAATAGGACATATGTCCCAACAAATATTTAAGGTTACACATACCCATTGAGGTGTGGAATTGCATGGTTTATGCACATACGGTAGGGTGTAGACAAACAAACTCAGTTAACATCTTATAATGACCATTTAGTCTACACTACATTCCCAGTGACTGCAAGTCTATATCCCCTACCTGTATTATTATACTTGCCACCATACATTAGGTTGTGTCATGGGTTTGGCTAGTTCAATATATGCCTGACCTATATCTGACATACTAACTGTCCAGGATGCAGATGTTACTGCTACATATTTCTTGTTTGCATTTATATTTCTTTATCTACATATCTGTGATGTTTTCACATGATATTTTCACTTCGATTTGTACAGAACCCTGCATTTCTTAACACACACTCACATTTCTGGTGAATAATTGCATACTACATGTGTGCCAGGTTTACTTATTCATGCCAGTCAGTAACTGACTATTGTGGACTGTATATATGTATCCCAGCTATTAGCACTTTCATCACCCACTTTATATGGGACTGCATAACTCTGGGTTGCCAGCACATTTTTCAAACAGTACTGTTTGTATAATGCAAGGGTGCTACAACATTCAGACTCTGTGACACATACACACTCTGGGGTTTAGACCTTTATTAATGACATTGCACACTTTTCCACAGGCTCACTCCTTTATTTGTTTTAATGGTGTTTATGGCAGACATGTTCAAGACATATTATACCTTTATTAATAGGTTAGAACAATCTTTTTTCAGGCTCACTCACTTGTGTTATATTAAAGTGCCTGCAGAGATATTATTCCAGACATATGTTACCTTTCTTAATGGGTTACTGCACTCGTTTTATGCCTCTCTGACATTTTTATCTGGCAGTACATGCAGAGGACTTATTCAGGCAATTCTATGGCTGTTTTATTGGACTACAACACATTCTTTCATGCTCTCAAAACATATTTTATATAATAATACATGCAGAATAATCACTAACCTGCCTGGTGGCGCAACCTTAGCAGCCTATCAGCATAGGCTTGCTGATTCATAACACGGTCACCTGCAGCTGTAAAGTAAATGAAGGGATATTGAAACATATCTACCCGTTATACATACTCCATTATCAATTCTTACATACTGCATTCCATGACTACATACTCAGTTGTGGGGCATCATGCATCCCATGGGCCTCCTGTATCCACTGGTTCAAGTGGTCCTGCTTTCGTCTCTTCAGGTCAGCATGGTGGTGACGGACCTGCTCACCAGTCTGGGGAATGCCTGTGGCACTGGTGAGGTCATGAGCTAACTGGTTCCAAGCCTCTGCCTTGTACTCCATCCCTTGGAACTGGCCCTGCAGGAGTCTTAACTCGTGACAGTGGACAAGGAGCCAAACCATGTATTTGGACTCCTTGATGCCCCAACATTGCACTTGGAAGCATGAACCCTCTCCTACACCTGCCATTCTGATTGCAAATGTGTGCTACAATCAGTTATGGCGAGTATTCCTGCCTATGGGGCTTAAATATGCCGCATTTCCCGCACTTTTTTGTGATTGGCCATTTTGTAAAATTCTCGGCTGACTGCAGACCTGCTTAGTAATGGTTAAACTACCATTCGTAAGTATATGAATGTTAATAATGGCTGCTTCCCCTATGTTGTCATGGCTTAGTGGTTCTGTACTTTGATTATGATGCACAGGGTCCTGGGTTCAAACCTTGTCATTCTTTTATTTTAATACTTTCTAGACAGGCTAGGGGGTTTGGCTGCATTTAAGCAACTTAGCTCTATGTTGCTCCCCAGTGCCCTACGGTGCCCTGGTTGGCGAGGCACGCACCTCCGCACAAACTGATTGTGCTGGGTAAAGCGCTATTTAGCTATGGGCAACTATTTTGCACTGGCTAAAGCGCTATTTAGCTATGGGCAACTATTTTGCACTGGCTAAAGCGCTATTTAGCTGTGGGCAACTATTTTGCGCTGGATAAAGTGCGAGTTACCCAGGGCTAACTATATTGTGCTGGTCGAAGCGCTGCTTAACTGCAGGCAATTTTATATTGGGATCCTTTAAAATATTTATTTTATTCACTGATACATTGGCCATTTCACCGCTTTTTAGTTATGTTTAAACATATATGTTAGGTATTATTCCGTATACTGATTTAAAAAATAAATACAAAAGGGAGTAGTGGGAATTGAACCATGAATGCCTCTTCTTTGTGTGAATGCTCTACCATTTCGCTATTGCTATTTTGTCTGATTTGCATAAACATTATTTCTTATGCTCTTCCATGTCAGACTTGCTAACTGTAGCTAAGCAATGGGCACAACCGCGCAAATACGGGCAGCTATATTGTGGATTTAAAAAAATATATATAATTATTTACTTTATATAAGTGTGATGGGGGTTTACAGTGTCAGGGAGTGTGGTGTTGGGTGCAAAAACATTTGAGCGAACTCGCTCTTGTGTGTTGACATTATGCTTTTTAAAACCTAGCAGGGGCGTGCACATTTAGACTGCTCAGCAGTCGGACACGCCCCCTGCTTTCCTACTCAGTCCATGTAAGAGTTACAGTTGAGTCAGCATGCCCTTATGAATATTCATGGCACGCTGATGTCAAACCGTTCAACTGCATCCTCCGAGTAAGACTTATTAAGTCTTACATGGAGGATTAGTAAATCCGGGGGTCAGTCTTTCTCAGAGAGTTCTTAAATTAATATCTCAAATATTACTGCTGGGATAGCCAGCAGGAGGACATCAGTTCTTGTCAGATGACTCTATCCCAGGTAAAACCCCCACTGATTCAGCATTTATCTGTGAAAATACATAAACAAGACTTTTCTTAGATCTAAGGCAGATCCTGGAAGTCATAAAGCAATAAAAGCACTTTCAAGCAATACAGTGAACCTCTAGTTCTAGACACTGTGTCTGTTACTGCACTGAAACTGAAATATAACATCCTTTTATTGCATGGCTATAAAGTAATTTAATTTTATTTTTCTGAAGGTAACCTCTGGTGTTCCATTTTCCATTGTTAAAATATATACATCTAAACAGTTAGAATAGTGCAGGTACATTTCTATTCTAATGCAGTAGGGCACACTGAAGATACATCTTTATGCTCAGTAATACCTTTTCAACACACACTTCTGTACCAGCAGTTTGATATACACATGAGATACAGTTCTAATATATTTGTAACACAAGCATATGAATCGTGTTGTTATTCACAAATGACATATAATTATTTAGAAAATTCCAGATAGCTGGGCTGGAAGTATCTCCTTTCGTGACAGGCATGAATTATTTAAATGAATAAAAGCAGGTGACATAGTTGAAAATGTTGCCATAAATCTATTAGCTGATGTGTGACTAGAAGCGGTGATGAGCAAGCTTCCAATTTACTTCCTCCTATAATAACTAAAATTTCACTAGAAACTTCTGGACATCATAAATAAATAATAATAATAATTATAATATGCTAAGATATGTCCCTAATAAAGTACAATTATTTAATTGCAAAAGTTGAGGTTGTCTGATAATTAAAGTATCTAGCAATAATTATACAGAACTTGTGAACCTGTACCACACCACAGACTCCTGCTACTTAACTCTGAGATCCTTTAACTTCAGAAAAGGGGGAATATTATTTTATACCACTACTTGAGACATGGGGTGTCTGTTGTTATTCTTGTGCACTTCAGAGGATTAGGAATGATAAATGATGGCTTTATGATTACATGTTGTGGGTATATTTAACATAACTCAGGGCCAAGAAGGTGAACATTTTAACTCTGTAAACTGGTTGCTCCCTCAGTATATTCTGAGCGGGGTCTATATCACCACATTGAATGGTGATACTTTTGAATGGCCTTTGTTCGAACCAAAAAGTCGGAAAACCCTAAATAGCGAACTCACAGAACAGCGATTTTTCCCCGCACCCCCCTACTTAAATATACCAACTCCGATATCGCACTACAGTGGAGGAAATAGCAAAGCCCTGAAGACAGCCCACCGATTTTTTTCCCTGGGAAAAAAATCGATGTTCTGTACCTTCGCAGTTTAGGGCTTTTGGACTTTTTGATTCCAACAAAGGGCATTTGAATTTATCACCATTCGTTATGGTGATATAGACCTTATTCTGAACATGTCAGAATGAAGGTATACTCCAGTTTTTTTTCCTCAGTAGAGAACCACCTTTACATCATCCTTGTATGTTTGTGTGTGTGTGTGTGTGTGTGTGTGTGTGTGTGTGTGTGTGTGTGTGTGTGTGTGTGTGTGTGTGTGTAAATCCAGAACAATATTTTTAATTAAATATTACAAAAACAATGCAATAAATCGCATTATATTCAACAGGCATGGTAGATTCCATAATCAACACTTCACACATTTTTGCGTTGCAGTCGAGAAATTTAGATTGTATTTGATTTGTCTGCAAAATGTTTGTCATTTTTATTTATATGTTAACCGGATAAGAGAAAACTGGCTCCATGTTTGCCTTTTCAGGGGTGATTCAGGAGCACTGTTTGCTTAAGCAACTTCATGATCAATAAAAATATGTTGATAAAAATGAAAGCAAGAAAAAATGGATGGACAGTACATATGACCATCAAACTGGAATACACTGTATATCTTTTGCAATTAATGCACATGTTACATGGACCATGCCACAGCATCCACAAGTGCTTCTAAAATACCTACCATTGCACAACCATAGCTTAGGAGTCTTTCAGCCTGTTTATAAAAATGTCTTTATTGCCCATTTTAACAATATAATAAAGGTACTGTACCACCAGAAAAATACTGCTTTACGCAATCATAGCACTTTGATGCACACCATTGACCTTTTGATCTTTGCAGATTTCTCTTGCTTCTATTACATTAATATTAAATCAGTATGATTTGTTCTTCACTTGGTAAGTCTACATGGTATCTTCCTGTATTGCTACCTTTCATGTCGTATGTTTCATGTGTGTTTTTCTCTGATGACTACTGCCTTACATGTATTTCAGGAAACCTTTTGTGTGCACATGCTGCCTCATGCCAGTCACATCTGAAGATGCCTGCTGCAATGTTTAGGTCACAGTGAACTGTCAAACATGATGATCCAGTCATAGTACACCATATGCCTCTCACTACCTCAGTGTGCATTATGCAGTTTTTTTGACCAACATATATTCTTGCATCAATAAAAGCATAGACAATAAGACTAGATCTGTACTTTCTATAGCACTAGCATGCCAAACAGTGCCATTTGTCCAATGTTGGTGCATAAAATATTATTCTGTATCATATCTGCTGCAAAGCATGCCATTTCAACTTCAGTGGCATCCTCTTCCATCTGTCTGCATTTTAGTTGTGCCTTTATACATCCATTTTAATGGGAAAGCCTCACACCTTCATAATTTAGATTTTTTTCATGTGTGTTGGCTGTACTGTGCTTAGCTGTACTGTAGCTCTCTGTAGACTCTTTATATAGTGCACACAGCTGTGTGTGACCTCATAGGGACATTGGTTCATAGATTATTATTATGCAATTAGTTTGCAGACCATTCAAAACTTAGCTAATAACCCATATTAAAAAATGCTCTCTAGTCTCAAGGAGGACAATACTAGCTAGACAAGGGGTGAATTTGAGACTGCTCATTCAGTTAGCAAGGTTTACCTTGAAGGTGGCAAGGGTGTTACTCTGTTTGACATGTAATTGAATTTTGTTCCAGAGGTGAAGGATATGTTGGGATATGAATCTGTCACTCCAACTTGTCCTATTTATCTGTTGATGACGGTTTATTTTCTTTATTTGAGGGACCATATTTTCTGCCAAGGAATATAAGGTTAAGAAGGGATGGGTCTTTCATGGTTTGAAAGGCTAGCCACATTTCCCCATGGTAGACTCCGTTTTTGAGACAAACATATGCAAAAAGACAGCATTATATTCATCCACAGGTCTGATGATATATGAGAAAAGGGGAATTAATACCTCTTTCAGTTACTGCACTACCTCATATTTCTTGTTTATGTTTGTATTTCTGATTAGCAGTTAACTATTTTTGCATTTCCTTGCATGGCATGTTGCCCGGCTTCCATGCAATAAGATGCAATCTTGCATGTTCTTCTATGTGGAAACAATTCTCCTCTGTTTTCTATATACTGATATCCTGCTTCTTCCTGCATCATAATTTATTTTTAATTCCGCCTGTTTGCCATACCACTTTCCTGAATATGTTCCATCTGCAGTACACCATTTGCTGTTATGCTTTTACCTGCACTTTTTGATGAACTGATGGACTATCAGTTGCTCATTTATACTGAGCTTTGCAGCTTTTTATATACCAGACTGTTGCTTCCATGTTAATTCCTAACTTCTGCCGTTTCATTTAAGTTATTCCACTTGTGATAACATATGGTCTAACAATAGTGTATCAATCTTCTGTTTATTCTTACCATTTGCATAGCATCTAGCTACCACATGTATGTTTATGAATGACAGATTCGGTGATTTATTTTCACTTGCACTCATTTTGCCATATCTGCTTTATTTATTGGAGCATTGTGGGGGATTAGTACTCATTCTGGAAAACATGAGACATATGACAGAGGATAGTCATGGATTGGACACCTTTCCATTGTGGAGTACATATCCAGTTGCACCCAAAATGCAATCATACATAGTGGAAGCTTTTATATCACCAGTTCACCTACCTACATGGGTTTGGAAGCAGGATGAAATTCAAGCCCTTGGCAAAACCTCATGTAAACACACTGATGATGTGTATATTTCACACTCTAGGCATCCTATCCAGGAAGTGAAGGGAATAATTAAAGAAGTAAGTACAGTAAGCTTATCTAACACCAACTCATTGAAATCCCACAATGAAATCAGCTGTGGATTCCTTATTGGGGAACAAAACAAGTGCCTTACTGTCTGGTAAGTTCATGGACTAAATTCCTCTGGAAAGGGATGGCATGAGAGAATGCAAAACATTTCTGTACAGGTTCAGATGCAAGGCAGGGGACACATACTGGGTAATTGCAATGTTCAGTCAGAAAATTATTTATTTATTTTATTTATTTATTTTACATTTGTTAACTGGGAAAGTCCGACTGGACACACATCCATTTTCAGTGGAGGCCCGGGGAGAAAAGCTCCAATAGCATGTCATAAAGAAATTACACAAGAATATAATTCAGAGATATAGTTTCCATAGAAACATATGTTATGTATAGATTAACAATTCATTTAGTAAATTCAGCATACAGCTTTCTAGTAGTAGGGCTTATATAGAATATGAAATATAAACACACAAGAAAACATTTTATTTTCTTTCTAAATTATGAGTACTCTCAATATTTTGCTACAGAAATAACCAGTGATTATTAAGCTTTACAGTGAAAGGAATTAGGGGACCTTTAGTAGAATCCTTGAACATGGTATTGGTGCAAATTAACCTGGGGAGTAGCATGAACAAAGCCAACTGTTTGAGAAGTGGGTTCTCAGGAGTTTCTTAAATTGGATAATAGAGGTAGTGGTGGTTATTTGGCTAGGTAGCGAGTTCCAGATTTTGAAAATAGTGCAGGCAAAGAGAGATTTGCCAGCATCATTGTGTCTGATAACACTTAATAGGTTCTGAGAACTAGATTGTAAGGCTCTGGTAGGGATGTGGGGGTTAATTATATTTTGAAGTGCAGGTCTTTTTTTTTCTGGAAGGTATAAGAGATTATCCGCTATTGTGAGTTGATTAAAAGAAGTAGTTGAGATAGCTTGAGCCAATTGAGTTGATTAAGGGGGAGACAGTGGTGGGATTTGTATGAGGTTTCAGTAGTGAACTTGGCTATTTTGTTATAACAAGATTCCATTTTGTTCAGATCACTCTGGCGAAGATTAGTAAGGATGGGAGAGGCATAGAGAAGGATGGATAAGAAATGAGTTCTTGCAATAGTAGCTTTGGTTTGTTTAGTTATAAAGTGTTTGTTCCTATAGAGAAGTCCTAGTTTTTTATTAACTTTCATAATGGTTTGTGCTATATGGATGTCAAATTTGAGGTTATTGTCTATTTCTACACCTAACAGTTTAGTATGTGCAGTTGGAGGGATTTGAATGTTATCTTTGGAGTGAATGGTGAAAGTGTTGTTGAGGGGGGGGAGCATGACCTGGGCCGAAAATAATTAATTTAGTTTTTTGGGGTTAAGAATAAGTTTGATGTTTGTGAACCATGTTTTGGCTATAATAAAAGTGTTCTGAGTGAGGATTTGCAGTTCCTTTAAGGTGGGGGTGGCACTTATAAGGGTGGTGTCATCTGCGTATTGTACTATGACACTGTGAGTGAGGAGGAATTGATGTGGTTGGTGAATAGTGAGAAAAATAGTGGGCCAAGGATGGATCCTTGAGGGACACCTATGGATACTGGTAGCAGGGGGGACAGCTAGTCATGCCATAGGACTGCCTGCTGTCGACCAGATAAGTAGCTAATAAACCATGATATAGTGGAGGGGCTGAGGCTTAGGGTAGATAAAGTTTAGAGAAGAATGTTATGGTCTACCATGTCAAAGGCTTTAGATAAGTCTAAGAAAATGGAAGATACAAATAGTCCCTTGTTTCTATTGTGGCTAACTATATCTGTAAATGATAATAATGCTGTGGTGGTGCTGTGGGATGGTATAAAGTCATGGGGTTTGGAGATTAAGTTATTTTGTAAGAGGTACCATAGTAGTTGGGAATGTACAACTCTTTCTAATATCTTGGCTAGAGGTGAGAGTATTGCGAGTGGTCGGTAGTTGGTGAGTTTTAAGGAGTTGCCCCCTTTGTGCAATGGAATAATGTGTGATGTTTTCCACAGGGTGGGGACTTTGAATTCTGCAAGTGACCTGTTTATGAGGATAGACACAGGATAGGCTATGGCGTCTGCTGCTATCTGAAAGAATTTGGCTAGTAGGGTGTCAGCAGCTAGTGTGGTTGGTTTAAGTTTCTTACGGAGATTTGAAATAATTTTAGTGGGTACAGGGTGTAGGGAAAAGCTAGTGGTATTGTTTTGAGTAGTATGGTGGGTTTTGCTAGCACCTGGTATAGGGTTGCTAGTGGTATTGAGGGCATTGGTAAGGGTTTGGACTGTTTCAGTAAAGAACTTGTTAAATTGTGTGGGAATGTTGTCATGGTTGTTTGGTAGTATTGGGTTTAGGGTGGTGGCTTTACCTGGGTGGATTATGCCATTTATTGTAGCCCAAACTATCTTAGGGTTATTGGCATATTTTTCCTGCATGTTTTTGTAGTAGTTACTTTTGTCTAGTTTGATTCGTTTTTTGGCTTTGTTTCGAAGTTCTTGGTAGGTTTGCCTCAGATCACTGTCTTTTTTCTTTTGATATTGACTCTAGGCCTGATCCCTCTCTTTCATTGTAGTCTTAGTATCATTAGTTAGCCATGGTGCATAGTTAGGTTTTAGTCTTATTGTTCTGGATGGTGCATGACAGTTTAGGATTTGCAGGAAAGTGGAGTTAAAGTACTGTACAGCATCATCTAGAGATAGTAGTTTTAGCAGTGTCCAATTACATCTTTATAGTGAATTGATGAAGTCAGTTGTTTTAAAGGTCTTTTTGTTATGTATTACTCTGAGGTTGGGTTGGCTTATGTAATGGGGTCTGTTCTGAATTAGGTAGGTTGGTTGATGATCACTTAGACTGTCAGGTAGACAGCCAGAATGCCATGCTAGAGTGGGGTAAGATAACAGAATCCAGTCTAAGATGGATTTGCGTTTTGAGGTTTTGTCTTTTTTGGTTGGGGTGGATATAATTTGGGTATATCTATGGAGGTTAATATGGGTAGTTGAAGTGCGGCTAGAGCATTTCAGCCAGTTAACATTAAAGTCACCTAATAGTACAGTTTCTTGTGGCATGGAGTTTGAGATCAGGTTTAGCAGGTTTTCCATTATAGTAGTGATATTACCTGGTGGAATGTAGCCACCTACAATAATGATATGTTTGTTTGAGTTTAGTTTTAATTTGGCATGGATTAGTTCAACATCTTTGATTTCTTGGGTGTTATAATCAATTTGTTAAATGGTGAGAGGATTTTGGAACAATATCGTTATGCAACCTCCCTTTTTTCTACTCTATCTCTGCGTATTATGTTATAGCCAAGGGCTGTAATCTCATTATTATGGAGTTCTGGTTTAAGCCATGTTTCAGTTAGCACTGCTATTTCTGGTTTATATACAGATAGAAGGGCATGAAGGTCCTGGATTTTGTTAAGTATACTTCTTGCATTTATGTTAATGAAGAGGAGAGAGGAGGTAGGTCTATAGTATAGGGGGTTTGGCTGATTAGAGTCTGTGCAGGGTGTTGTGGTGGGCCCTGGATTAGGGTGAAGTCACCACAGTGAATGAGTTTGTGGAGTAGGTGAAGATACAGTTTAGTTAGTTTGTGTAGTAATTTAGTATGTTTTAATAAGGAATGAGGGTTAGGTCTGACTGACAGTTTGTAGTGGGAGTAAGAGACTGATCTAGAAGAGGTAAGGTCTAGTGGTGTGATAGGGAAGTTAGAAAGTTTCAAGGGAGTGGATAGAGGTTCGGTTTGCCATTGTGGTGGGGCACTGATATGTAGTGGAGTGTGGTAAGAGGAGAGGTAGGAGAGCAGGAGAAAGGTGATTATAGTACATAGGTAGAGTAGTGCTTTTATTAAGTGGGACTGTTGTTTATAGTTCATCGTGTTTGGTGAAGAATGTTTAAGGGTAGTATCGTAAAGTAAGTGGGTTTGATATACTAATAATGAGTGATAGTAAGGGTGTGGTGAAGGGTGTTAGTTTGTAAGTGATAAGTGTGGTGTGAAACTCTGGGTGTGAGGGAACTGACAGAGGGTGTGGTGTCTAACTATAAAAGTTAATTGATATGGGGTGGATGGGAATGGGGGTAGGTTAGGGGAGTGGAGTGAGCATGGAGAATGGAGCGAGGCAGAGCCAGTAGTCCAAGACACTGGAGAGTTTGGCAGACTATCAGTGTTATGTGAAAGAGAGCCTATTACTACAATATATATCCTATATGAGTGGAAGGTAGTTATGTGTCAGTTAAGTAACTTTAGACTAAATTCAAACAAAATAGCCAGTATATCAGAGGTGTTGTGGAATTCAGGGAGCTGGAGTGTGAGCAGGATGGGTAGGAAGAGGCAAAGGTGCATTCTAGATTATAGAGGAAAAGGAGTGCAGTATAACTAAGAAGGTAACAGATATATGGGGGGGGGTGATGCCTGCCGCTAATCTGTGATGCAGCATTTGACCACACTAAAGTCAGTCAGCTGTCCTTAAGGGAGTACACTATGTAAAGTACACTAAACCAAGAAGGTTGACATATATCCGCTACTTCCAGGCTATGGTTCTCTCAAATGTCTTTGCTGCATCCACAGTATTTTCCGGGCAATTTTTCTTAACTGGTGTAGATATTTGATGGGGGGGGGGGTGCTTAAATAATGATGACAAATGGTATTCACTACTTTCAGGTATGGTTCTCTCAAATTTCTTTGCTGGGTCCACAGTATTTTCTATGCAATTCATCTTAACTGACGTAGGTTTTTGATGGGATGGGGGAACCCTTAAATAATGGTTACAAATGGTCTGGAGGAGGGAAAGTGATAGCTAGTACTCAGGGTGTTTGCATACAGGCTAGGACAGGCTTTTTGTTCAAAAATTGCTTTCTTTTTCTTTTTGTTTTTGCACTACTACCATGGTATACAAGGTTCTAGTACAGCAAGTTGGTCATTCAGGTGTTATATTTAAGCAGCTTTACCTTATAAACAGCAAAATACAGTTCGGGAGGTGTTCACCTATCTTACTTAAACAGTGCAGTCATCAAACAGCAAGACCAATTCAGAAACTGCAAGATCCCAAACATAGAAATATCCATGAAACAGTAAGCTATGTGAAGCTATGGTATCTGAGAGTACATTTAAATGTCTCAGTACAATGAGAGGAGGATGGATTTGTCTCCAACTCCGTTTAGCCCTGCAGGTCAAGCAGAATCTTAATTTGAGGTTATTTAGACGGGTAACCCAAGCCAAATATTGTCCACACAAAAAGTGGGTCACAAGGACTTAACTAGCAAGTTTTATCTAATAACTACAGGTTCATCAACATTTTAACTAATCGTAGCATTAATAAGCTGTATCCAATGCAAGCGGGAGTCACTATGCTCTATAATAGACAGCCTTTGCTGTAACCATTAGGCGTTTTAAACAGACAGTGAATTACCACTTTAACGGCTGGCAATTATGACAGATAGATATACTGGTGCAGCTATTATGTATACACTTGGATGTTAAGTAAGCCAGTATCCAGAAATAATCAGGCTGATTGAATTATATATCAGACAGCATACAGCATGCAGTGCTGTTTAACTAATTAAAGGAGCTGTTGTGTGCTTGCCTTTACTGTTCCTAAAATATAAAGCAATGCACTTGGATGGTATGTAGGCCAGTAATCAGTCCAATTCAAGTATGTACCAGCCAGCATACAGAACATAATGCTGTTTATCTAATTAAAGGAGCTAGTATACGCTTGCCTGTACTGTTTCTAAAAGATAAGGCAATAATCAGGCTAGTTCAAGTATTTAACATACATCATACAGCACCCAATGCTGTTAAACCAAATAAACTATTTCTAAAAGATAAGGCAATAATCAGGCTAATTCAAGTATTTAGCATACAGCATACAGCACGCAATGCTGATAAACTAAATATAGGAGCTAGTGTGCGCTTGCATTTACTGTTTCTAAAAGATAAGGCAATGCAGACACAATTTACAGCCATGACATAGTTATTTAAAACCTCTATGATGTACAGTTATATTTGTGGTTTCCGCTTACTTGTGAATTAATTCATGAAGCAGAGTTAACTCTAAAAAACATTCTACAGTTCCTTAAACCTGAATTTACTTCAGCAGATACTATTGCATGTACAGAAATAAAAACAATAACAGTACAAATTCCTTACCACTAACCAGCTAGCAAGCACAGCAGCGGCAGCATCTATGG
The DNA here is from genome assembly GCF_019279795.1 of Protopterus annectens. NCBI lineage: Eukaryota > Metazoa > Chordata > Ceratodontiformes > Protopteridae > Protopterus > Protopterus annectens. The sequence continues at coordinate 3,029,958 of NC_056751.1, forward strand.
GGAGGCTAGAACAGTTTGAAAATGGTGCCTCGTCAACAGGGTTCTCTAAGTAAACTTCCTTGGAAGGAAGGATGTAAAAGGGAGGAGACAGGAGAGATGGACTTCCTTGGAAGGAAGAATGAAAGGGGGAGGGGAAAGAAGAGATGGACAGGAGGTACAAGAGTGTTACAGATGGAAGGGGGAGGGATTAGGATCCAAAGCCAGTAGTCCAAGACACTGGAGAGTTTGTGAGACTATCAGTGTTATGTGAAAGAGACCCTATTACTGCAATATGTATCCTATGTGGGTGGAAGGTAGTTATGTGGCAGTTAAGTAACTTTAGACTAAATTCAAACAAAATAGTCAGTATATCAGAGATGTGTTGTGTAATTCAGGGAGCTGGAGTGTGGGCAGGTTGGGTAGGAAGAGGCAAAGATGCACTCTAGATTATAGAGGAAAAGAAGTGCAGTATAACTAAGAAGATAACAGATGTATGGGGAGGTGGGTGATGCCTGTGTTTGACCACACTAAAGTCAGTCAGCTGTCCTTAAGAGAGTAAACCAAGAAAGTTAACATACATTCACTACTTACAGGTATGGTTCTCTCAAACTTCTTTGCTGGGTCCACAGTATTTTCTGGGTGATTCTTCTTAACTGATGTAGGCATTTGATGGGAGGGGGGACCCTTAAATAATGGTTATGAATGGTATGCATTACTTTCAGGCTATGGTTCTCTCAAACTTCTTTGCTGGGTCCACAGTATTTTCTGGGCAATTCTTCTTAACTGATGTAGGTATTTGATGGAAGGGGGAACCCTTAAATAATGGTTACAGATGGTATTCACTACTTTCAGGCTATGGTTCTCTCAGACTTCTTTGCTGGGTCCACAGTATTTTCTGGACAATTCTTCTTAACTGATGTAGGTACTTGATGGGATAGGGGAACACTTACATAATGGTTATGAATGGTCACTAGCACGCTAGCAAGCACAGCAGTGGCAGCATCTATGGGGAGGCTAGGACAGTTTGAAAATGGGACCTTCCCAACTGGGTTCCCTAAGACTTCTGTGTCATTATATAGCCTTTGTTTTCCTCCAGAATTTTGTAGATTATAAGTGATGTATAATATCTGCAACTACAGTTGTTTCATTGATGCCTGGCTGTCATGCATAATGTTTACAACTAAAGTTGTGTCATTTTGTTTGTTTTTCATTTTTATAAATGTAAGATTGCTAATGTCATATGTGATAATTTAATAGAGATGTTTATTTAAAAAAAAATAAAAAAAAGAATTCTGCTGTCTATTCACTTGAGGTTTCTAGACCATACTATGTCCAGAATAAGTCTATCATATTGATAAGACTTTCCAAAGGTGTTTCAAGAAATGTATTCTTTTGTGATCCAGGTCAGTAAATACGTGTGTGTGTGTGTGTGTGTGTGTGTGTGTGTGTGTGTGTGTGTGTGTGTGTGTGTAGGGCCATATTTATCTAATCAAACTGCGAATGCTAACTAGAGTGACCAAAAAAAAATCAGTCTTTTAAGAATGGATCACAAAATAATGAAAAAAATACCATTTTATATTGTGGGAGCAAATCCCCTGTTGTACCCTTCCCATGCCCCCTCCTAATTATATATACCAGCTCCAAGATTGCACAACAGATGGGGAAAGGCAAACTCAGCCTTTACTGTGATCTAATTTACAGAGCAGAACACAGATAATGAAACAGAGAAAAAAGAATGCCTGCTCTTTTAAGCATACGACTAAAGAGGCTGCCAAGGAGATGTTGTTCAAAGATTTTTTTTAGTGCTTTCATTTCTTTATTAATTTAAGAACTTCTTCAGACATTGGTTTTGTTTCCTTTTAGTGTAAATGCTTTATTTAGTTTACAGCTTTTGAGCATTGACTCTTAGTAATGACAACTATATATATATATATATATATATATATATATATATATATATATATATATATATATATATATATATATATATATATATATATATATATATATATATATATATATATATATATATATATATATATATATATATATATATATATATATATATATATATATATATACACACACACACACACAATATATTATATATATATATATATATATATATATATATATATATATATATATATAAAACACACATGCACACACAAACACACACATGCAGACACACGCACACACACGCACACACACACACACACACACACATACACACACACACACACGCACACACGCACGCACACACACACAAGCACACACACGCACTCACACACGTATACACATGTACACACACGCACACACGCACACACACACACACACACACACACACACACACAAACATATTTAAAGATAGATAGAGAATATCACATTATTGCACACCATAGCATATTTCTGCATTCTGTCAATACACAGACATATATTTCTATCTCTGTCTATGGCTATCTATCTATCTAGCTAGCTAGCTTTTTTCTGTCTATCAGCAGACAGATAGGTAGACATATAGATATATATGTATATAATGCACCACATCATTGCATGCTGTAGCATTTTTCTCCTTTTAGGTTGACCTTCAAGATGCTAATTTATTTCCTTTATCATTGTCATTTTTATGTTTCCAGTCTCGTAAAAACAGCACCTCAGCTTTTTAATCTACCCACAACATGCAGAAAGGAAACTCTACAATTATTATTCACACAGACTGTCATAACTTATGCAGACATGAATTTATTTTCTTCTGAAAACTCCATATAGAAAGTAAACAGAATTTAGTCTTATCGCACAGATTTAACACCTCTGACTTGTCCTCTGGAACTGGGTTACAACATTAAAGTTGCTCTGCATATACATATGCCACTGATACATTAATTTTGTAGAACATATTCAACGTTAGTTGTACCACTATACAAGCATTTAATCTAATATTAAGAAGAATGGTTGCTTATTTTTAAGAAAACTATATGTTGTGTATTATTGATCATTTCTTTACTAAAATTAAAGAAAAACACTATTGATGCAACCCTCGTCCTCTTTGCCACTTAATCAATATACCATTCCATATTGCAATGATAAAGGACATTTCAAGTATTCATTTACAATAAATCTGTGATGTATTTATTTTATAATTTTGAGAAAAGCAATATTCCATGTTTCACTTTTACATTATCAAAGACATCTTTTATTTTCTTTTGACTAGAAATTATTTTAGTTATTCTCAAAACAGTCCTATTACTCAGAGTGATAAGAGATGGAATAGTTTGTATATGTGTTTTTTCCATCCCTATATGACTGATTGCATTTAACATTACAAGACACATCCATCTGCTTTTGTCTATTTCCATGACTGCACACAGAAGAAAAAACTCCACGGGGAACTTCATGATACAGTACATGTTATGAGGCAATGAACAATGGAGCAAAAACTGCTCATTGAGTAATGTCCTTCTTTGTGAACAATGTCATAATATTACAAGCGCTCCTAACCATTTTGCAGTCTAGGAAAATGCATGAAGAAAAGATATATCTTATTTTTAGTCCAAACTTGGAAAAAATGAGATTCTCTTCAAGCAATCTGAAAATGTATTAAATCAGACATGTAATGACACTAGCAGAAAAATGAATCTATGTTATCTTGTTTGATTTTCCATTTCCAGTCTTTTAGTAGGAGTTAAACTAATATTGCTATGCTTAATTACCTGCCATAATCAGCCCTTTGGAATTAATTATTAAACATGGCCATTTGTTGTACTACACAATGCCTCACTTTGCCCTAGTGTTGTCATTTATTTTGGCCACCTGTTATTTTCATTTAATTGGACCTAATTATACAGACATAATCCATGTGACAATGAATCAGCACAGTTGTCTTTTCAGTGTCTATATCTATCTATATATATACATATATATATATATATATATATATATATATATATATATATATATATATATATATAAACACATAATACCGTGAGTCATAGTAAAAGGAAACAGTAACTATGAGATGAGACTGATACAAATCCTGCCTAAATATTTACAAATATATTTTAGATAACAGTTTAGTAACTGCTGCAAAAGAATGTTTATTTGTCCTGGTCACATCAAAAAATACACCACACCAACTGATATTTGATGACTTTATTAAACTTCCATAAACATAACTTTATTGAACAATATTTTAATTTATTGATCACAGTGTGAACATCCATATAAGCATTTACTAGGGCAGGGTAACCTTGCTCACCCTAACCAAATAAGCAGTGTCATTACCTCCAATCACTTATTTTACTTATGAAGCAGCGTCTTCATCTCCACTCGTATATTTTTTGTTGCTTTCCACATCTGAATACCTAGCGACTGTATTTCGCCTGCCTTTCTGTTACATTGAAGCTGTTTTTACTGCATTTAACTTAATATTGCACTTGGAATCCTTGTTTGCTACTATTTGACTGTATTTGTAGCAAATTCTTCTGTGTAAGCTGTAGTAGCTGATTCATAGCATTTACAAGTGTTTGCTGTACCTGTTTCTGCCTGTTTTGTGAAAAAAGAAAAAAAAAAAAAAAAAATCTCTTGTTTTTCCTGCTTTACTAGTTTAGTCCAGTTTCAGAGTTGCTGATTCCTGGGCTTTGGTTGTAGTTCCTGTGTACTGTTTCCTTGCCTTATTTGGGGGAGAAGAAGTTACCTTGCTTACCAGTGGGAGTGGGAAGCATTGAGCTGCCTTTTGTCCAGTTTTGTGAGGTTTCAGCCAGTAACTAGTAGTTTATTGGTCGTTTTGGGCCAGTTTCTAGCTTTTTCCAGCCCCCTGGTATAAAACGCGGTAAACGTGCGTTTTTCAGCTTGTACCTACTCAGCACAGACTCCACGTGGGCCAGCAGAGTAATCCAGGCTGCAGAGAGCTGAATAAGCGACTTTTCTTGATACTAAGTATATTTTTTGTTGCTTTCCACATCTGAATACCTAGCGACTGTATTTCGCCTGCCTTTCTGTTACATTGAAGCTGTTTTTACTGCATTTAACTTAATATTGCACTTGGAATCCTTGTTTGTTACTACTTGACTGTATTTGTAGCAAATTCTTCTGTGCAAGCTGTAGTAGCTGATTCATAGCATTTATAAGTGTTTGCTGTACCTGTTTCTGCCTGTTTTGTGAAAAAAAATGAAAAAAAAGAAAAAAATATCTCTTGTTTTTCCTGCTTTACTAGTTTAGTCCAGTTTCAGAGTTGCTGATTCCTGGGCTTTGGTTGTAGTTCCTGTGTACTGTTTCCTTGCCTTATTTGGGGGAGAGGAAGTTACCTTGCTTACCAGTGGGAGTGGGAAGCATTGAGCTGCCTTTTGTCCAGTTTTGTGAGGTTTCAGCCAGTAACTAGTAGTTTATTGGTCGTTTTGGGCCAGTTTCTAGCTTTTTCCAGCCCCTGGTATAAAACGCGGTAAACGCGCGTTTTTCAGCTTGTTCCTACTCAGCACAGACTCCACGTGGGCCAGCAGAGTAATCCAGGCTGCAGAGAGCTGAATAAGCGACTTTTCTTGATACTAAGTATATTTTTGTTGCTTTCCACATCTGAATACCTAGCGACTGTATTTCGCCTGCCTTTCTGTTACATTGAAGCTGTTTTTACTGCATTTAACTTAATATTGCACTTGGAATCCTTGTTTGTTACTATTTGACTGTATTTGTAGCAAATTCTTCTGTGTAAGCTGTAGTAGCTGATTCATAGCATTTATAAGTGTTTGCTGTACCTGTTTCTGCCTGTTTTGTGAAAAAAAGAAAAAAAAAAGAAAAAATATCTCTTGTTTTTCCTGCTTTACTAGTTTAGTCCAGTTTCAGAGTTGCTGATTCCTGGGCTTTGGTTGTAGTTCCTGTGTACTGTTTCCTTGCCTTATTTGGGGGAGAGGAAGTTACCTTGCTTACCAGTGGGAGTGGGAAGCATTGAGCTGCCTTTTGTCCAGTTTTGTGAGGTTTCAGCCAGTAACTAGTAGTTTATTGGTTGTTTTGGGCCAGTTTCTAGCTTTTTCCAGCCCCCTGGTATAAAACGCGGTAAACGCGCGTTTTTCAGCTTGTACCTACTCAGCACAGACTGTTGCACACTAGGGCAGTGCCGGTTAGGCAGGTTTAAACTATTCGGGCTCCCTAAAGTCCACTCTTCAAATTTTCCCTTAAAACTACCTTCCTCGAACTATACTACTGATCTAATCAGCTTATCCTATAACTAAAAAGATCATCTCCACTTGACTCCAAGTAGACTATTCTCTATCTGTTAAACCTAGCACTTGCTCCTACAGTACTTATTACCTTGATACGGCACTCTTGTCATAGATAGTACCCCAAAAAGGTAACCCCCCCATTTCTCGGTCACACAAGTCCCCCTGAATCTTTTTTAAAGTTTTTGTCTATCCTTCTAGCATGTCGAGGGATCAGTTGCTAGTGTCCTCTCCTGCTCAGATGGTGAACCTGGGAATACTGAGGCAATGTTACAATTGCCTCATGTACACAGACAACCCTCTCCTCCTCCCACAAAACACAAATACATGCGAGAGATGCAACTATACGGCCAAACTGGAGGCTGAGCTCTCTCAACACAGGACTGGCTAGACCAGTCAGGAGGAGAAGGTTACCACACACACTATAGACCCAGTCTCACATAGCACCATTACAACCTCAAATCATACACATAAACACACAAAGACATACTCGGAGGCCCTGATCAAAAATCTACCAAAACAGCAGAGGCCACCAAAGCAGACACCCAAACAACCACCACCTCAGAACACAACACCTGCAACACATAGACCTCACAGTCAGAGTGTCAAACAGTCACAGCCCTTAAGGCCAAACACAATGCCAGACACACTAGTCATTGGTGACTCCATAGTCAGACACACTGACGTCCCGCTCACCAGACTGAGTAAGGAGAAGGTCACAGTAAGCTGCCTGTCGGGCGCTAGAATCCGCCACATAACGCAAGCACTCAGGTCTCTCAACAGCAAGTACAAATATGACTCAGTCATTGTCCACACTGGTGTAAACGACCTGAGACGTAACTCCTTGGACTACATGAAAAGAGACATTGAGGAGCTCTCTGATTATGTAGCCCAGGCAGGTATGACCCTGACCTTGAGCAGTATCCTACCTTCACCAAGAGTGATGCCACAATACAGAGATAAGATGATCAGCTTTAACAATTGGCTTAAACACTGGTGTCATTCAAAGGGGATCCAGTATCTGTCTGCCTGGGATGACATGCTGGACAAGCCACGCTGCTTCAAGGGACGGCTTGCACCTGTCACCCTGGGATTCCGGATATTGGCAAAGGCTCTTGCCACCCCATAGTGCCTTTTTAGGCAAGGCTCAAATTCTAAACCTACCACCCTAGAACACAAAAAGGAAAAAACTAAGGGTAATGCTGCTCAATGCCAGAAGTCTCAATCTCAAAATGCACGCACTCGAGGCCCTTCTCAGTATGGAGAACATTGATGTCTGTGCTGTGACAGAAACCTGGTTCAAGGCTCCTGAGAGCACCCCAGCTATCAGGTTTTACCTCATATCATGCATTCCGGCCCCAAAATCCGGACAATACCAAGAAAGGAGGGGGGGTATCCATATTCATCAAGGACACCCACACCTCAAGACTGGTGGCAACGCATGATGCATCGGAGACCATCCAGGTGCAATTAACCATAGGCAAGACTGCTCTGCAAATTGTAGCATGTTACAGGCCACCCTCACAAACTCAGGAACCTCACATGGCCTTCCTGAAAACACTAGAGGGATAAATGTATCACCAAACACCATCATACTAGGTGACTTCAATTACCCTAATATAGACTGGGAACACTACTCAAGCCCAAACACCCTAGCCCAAAAGTTCCTGGAATTCATAAACTCAAATGCCATGGAACAACTAGTCACCATCCCCACAAGAGGAGATAACATACTTGATCTCATCATCACGAACATGGGAGCACAATGTTCAACACCGGAAGTATACCCTCACTGGTGAGATCAGATCACAAACTAATCTCGCTGGAGGTCCTCATCCCACCCCACCTGAAATAAAAAGACCACAGTAAAGAACTTCTCAAAAGCCGACTTCACACTTCTAAAGACTAATGTGGTCTCCTTTAAGGCCCCGAGCCGCGGAAAACAGTACTCAAGCCGCTGAATCACTTACAAACGCCTTCTACCAGCACCTGCAGGACTGCATGGATAAGGCAATCCCAAACAAAACAAAGACTCTTAGTACCAAAGGCAAGCGTCCAGTCTGGTGGACCCCAGCCATAAACAAACTCTACAATAAAAGGAGGAAGCTACTACAAGATAGAGCAAAATCCTTAAAAGGTAAGACACCCTTGATCACTATAAGTAAAAAACTAAGAGCTCTCATAAAATCATCCAAAGCAAATTTCGAGAGAAAAATAGCTAAAGACTCAAAAGACAATCATAAGGCCTTCTTTAGCTATGTTAGAAACCTAGGAGGAAACTCCCAGATATGCTCAGAACTAGTCCAAAATGATGTGAAGATTACTGATCCTACAGACATTGCCAACATACTGGCTGACAGGTTCAGTGCAAACTTCTCCCCCCCCCAAAAGGAGAGATATCTATACCAAACGATTGCAGCCCCCAAACATCTCCAGCCCAAGTGAGAACTGCTCTCTCCAAAGCAAAAACACAGCATCCATGGGACCTGATGGTGTCCCCGGCTGTGTGCTCCACGAACTCAATGAGGAATTAAACCCACAGCTAGGACAGCTGTTTAATCAAAGTCTTACCTCTGGATACGTACGCCATTAGTGGCGCACTGCAACTGTGGTCCCACTTCACAAAGGCGGTGCCTCCACCGACCCTGGAAATTACCGGCCTATTAGCTTGACAAGCCTTATCTGCAAAGCCATGGAGAGGATCATAATGGACCTCATAAATAAAGACATAGGGAATTTGCAGACTTTGGATCCAACCCAGTTTGGCTTTGTCAAAGGCAGATCATGCCTTTTAAACTTGGTTGACTTCTTCGAAACAGTCACCAAAGCCATTGACGAGGGAAAGGCAGTCCATACAGCCTACCTCGATCTGGCTAAGGCCTTCGATACAATACCCCACTCGGGTATCATTGAAAAACTCATCAGCTTAAATGTTAACCCATACATCACAAGATGGGTTACAAACTGGCTGAGTGACAGAACCCACAGGGTCAGAGTTGCTGGCGCCATGTCAGACTCAAAACCTGTCACAAGTGGTGTCCCACAGGGCTCAGTCCTGGGCCCACTCTTGTTTGGCATCTACTTTTCCGAAGTACAAGCAAACACAGGAGGGTTATGGCTGACAAAGTTTGCAGATGACTGCAAACTGGGCGTCATAGTAGAAAACACATCTGACACAGATATCCTTCAGAAGGGTCTCACAGAAACGGATAACTGGTGCCGAGCCACGGCCTGAAGTTAAATACCAAAAAATGCATAGTCATACCCTTTGGGAAAAACAAGGTTACCCCTAGCTACCAAATAGGTGGTAATCCACTGAGCACAGAAGAAGTTATCAGGGACCTGGGGACCCAGGTTGATAGTAGTCTGTCATTTGACACCCATGTAGCTAAAGTAGTTAGGAAGACCTTCTACATTGCCCACCTTATCATGAAGGGATTCTCATCTAGATCAAGGGAGGTCATAGTCTCCCTTTACTCATCACTCATCAGACCAATGATTGAGTACAATGCCCCATTCGGGATGTATCTGACCCGACACTTGCAGCAGCTGGAGAGGCCACAAAGTTCCTCACCAAAAGGATAAAGGGTCTCAAAATCTGTCCTATGCTGCCCGACTGAAAGAACTCCAGCTCTATTCAGTCGCCACCGCTTGCTCAGAGGTGACCTTTGCCTAACATACAAGGCCATGTCAAACCCAGATTTGATGAATATGCTTCACCTCAAAAATCTAGATCCATCAGAGCCACAAGGGCGGGAGACTTAAACCTCGACACGGCTATTAATAGGACGTGCTGGAGGGATAGATTCATCACCCAAAGACTCCCTATGCTGTGGAACAAAATCCCGGTACATGTGAGGCAGAGCACCTCGCTGGCCTTGTTCAAGAGAAATCTTGACCAATGGATGGGAGATCGCAGATATACCCCAGGGATTACCTCAGTGTCACTGCTCGACAGAGGCACAGCAAAATAATGGGTATAGTTCCCCATACTAAAGGGGTGGCGTAAGCCACAAAACGATGGGCTAGGCTTGTAAATGCCCTCGGGCAGATAGCCTAGTATGAACCTATGAACCTATGAACCTATGAACTCACTTACTTTACTTATCAAGCAGTGTCTCATCGCTCACTTTTATTCCCAACTTATTGAATTAAACATCCAACACCGGGGGGGAACAGAAGAGGGACAAGTTTGTCCCTCTTCTCTGCCAACCAGCCTGACACAGGCTGTACCCTCTTATTCACTACAAAACCTTCACCAAACCCTCCAAACAAACCTAAGTGTACATAAATAGGGCCAAACCAAAATCCTTCAGGTTTAGTCCAACCTCTGTGAATTAACCGGATCCCTGTCATCAGCATCCCAACACTGTATCATACAAACACTCAAAGCAGCCAGTCGCCTACCTAGCCTAACATTAACAGATAGATGAACCCTCTAAAAAGCCAAAATAACCATGGTACTACCTATGACCACACAATATATACACCTGGATATGTCCTCTTTAAAATAAAGAAATCCTCACTTATCCTAACTACCAACTGTAGCTTTAGCATTATGCCCAAAAAAATGTAACTGTCAAAAGTACGGACATTAAGGAACCCAGTGCCACCTGAAACAGTGCAAACCCAATTGCAGGCCATCTGGACTAACTGCCACCCAATGGATATAAGCATGACCAAAATGAAATTTCCTTCATAGGAAATGAATTTAATATAAGACAGTCGCTGTAGCCAATTTTCTACTATAGGACAAAAAAAATGTGATGATCAACAATCCACCATCTTAATGATTTCAATTAATATACCTTCCCTCACAAAATCAGATAACCTTCCAATGCACAACAAATGAGTGGAAAACCTCTGGAACATCAACACATTGAAAAGCTCTCCTCATCTTAGGAAAAAAACCTAAAAATTCTCCATAATGACCAAAATAACTCTGACACCCTAAGAAATCCATAATGCATCCATAAAGCGAACCTCACAGCAAGTATAACCCAATAAATCTACATTTATCATTGTGAATCCCTACAACAAAACTTCAAAATCTTGTCTGTCAATGACCATCATCTGGGAATCTTCACACTATCAACATTACCCCAATCCTTCACCATGTGACCACAGTCCAAAATTTAGTAAAGTCATGTAACCCTGCTACCTGTACAACTATACTATCGCTGATAAGTCCACCTTGACCGACTGAGCTACCTTACCTTGTTTGCAAGCCTGAACCCAATATTTCAAAAATTCTTCTCACCAAACTCCTTTCCTCCTCATGCAGCTGCAACACACAGTTTAACAAAATCTTATAATGCCCTACCATAGACTTTCCTATTAAATGCTGCCCTGGATTCCTATACCAAGTATCTGAACATTCCAAGCAAACCTGACAGACCTCTTCAAGCAACACCAGGGACTCGACCACTGTCCTATTGTCCAAATGAAAATTAACCCTTTTCCTTGCAACTTCTCCTGCTAGACCATAGATGCCAGCCATAATGGAAACTAACTCCAAATAGCAAACATCCCAGCTTCCATCGTCCTTCAATTCTGCCAGCCTGAGAGCCATAAACCATTCTCACTAGGTGTCCCTGGACAAATTGGTTTGTTCCCAAACCTCATTTGTGTCCTGTTGTTCTGTTTCTGTAGAAGTGTTAGCAGTCCAAGTGTCATATTAGGACTGCATGTGTACTAACTGGAAAGCACAATATCACCTCACTTAGACTTGCCACCTCACAAAGCTTAGTTCTCCAGTTCAATTCTTAGCTGTGTTGCCTTAAAGACCAAATTCACTTCAGGTGTCCACACAGGTTTTTGCAAGCAAGTTCAAGTACTTACCGCATTCCAAAGACATGATGTTGGAGAATAGGGAATTGATTAAATTGTAATTAAGTGTGTGCTGTGCGTGACTGATTTCATGTACACATCCTGCAACAACCTGGCATCGTATCAAAGACTGGATTCTCTGCCTTGCACCCATTGAGTACCATGATAAATGGTAGATCTTTTATGAATCAGAATTAGATAAAGTGTGGAAATGGAGAATGAATGAATGCATGCCAGTGACATCACCGTACATTGCAAAGTTTTCCTGTAATGAAACTTCCTATACTGTTGTAATAATCATACTAAATTATGGCAAATATGGACTGTGATGACCGACCACTGGTCCAGTAATTAAGGAGTCTCAAACTGCACCACTGGCAACAGTGGGGGACATTCACTGAGAGGATAACAGGTACACACATGCAGACACACACACACACACACACACACACACACACACACACACACACACACACACACACACACACACACACACACACACACACACACACACAGTATTTCCAAATGCAGCTCTCTGCATGAAGTGCAATTTCCCTTAAGAGCACACATAGACCACAATCAGTCTGGGGCTAGTTTCTCATTCTTTTTCCAGATCCCCAATAAGACTCCCTACTGGCATAGCTATTGAGTTGAGTCCTTAGCCAGAGTTCCAAGCCAAGTCATCCAAAACTCTGTCTGTCCAACTAGTGCTATGTGTCCCTACCCAAGTAGCTGACACATGCACTCTTGGAGGTTTGTTTTACACACACACACATGCACACACACACACACACACACACACACACACACACACACACACAGACACACACACACACACACACACACACACACACACACACACACACACACACACACACACCTGGGAAAGTCTGGCTCAGGTTTACTAGCTATGCAACCTTCTGCCCAGACTATAACCTATTTACCACTGCCACCAGAACCCCTTATCAGATACTTTAAGGCCCTTAAAAAAGGGTGTCCAATTTACTGTGTAATATTAATATTAATACAAACAGTAGTTTGACCAAGATCAAGGCTCTTAGGAGTGGCCCACACAGAGTCACCAAATAAATATTCAAGTACTCTCAAAATATAAATATCTCTACACAGATCAGCCACAATGAAATGTTTAAATATATTTAATAATAAATAATAAAATAATAAGACAATACTGAATATATATTCACAGTGACATCAGAGTTCAAAAACACAGGAAATATTTAAAATAACATTGCAGTACAGGCTCATACAAATAATGAAAAATATCTAAACTTACTGTATTCCTGACTGTATCTAAGAGAATTACTATTCTCTAGTAACATACTATTAGAGCAAGACAGATGTGGTGAGTGGGTCCTGTTGTTGTCAGGCCCAAGACATAATGCATAATGCTCTATCTCACTAACAGACTTCTCAAATTAATACCTAAAATATTACAGCTGGGATAGTTTGCAAAATGACATAATTTCTGGTCATCTGACTTTTAGTCCCTAGGCCAAAACACCCATTGATAAAAGCTGGCAGCATTTAGCATCTCCCTGTAAAATATATAGACAAGGGCTTTTCCTCAGATCTTTTCAAGATTCTGGAAGTCATAAAACAATTGTAGTCCTTCCTGCTTCAAAAGTAGCAATTAATTCACTCCAAGGACAATACAGAAGGCTTCCTAGCACAGACTCTGTGTCTCTAGCTGCATTGAAAACTTGAGAGGTAGCCTCTTATTGTATCCTATAAAGTAATTTAATTTCAGATATTTTTCTAAAATTTACTAGACTGAGTTTAACCTCCGGTATTCCAGTTTACACTATTAAAATATATACATTTGAACAGTTACAATAACACATATACATTTCTGTTCTGTTTCAGTAGGGCACACTGTGGATACATTTTGAACACAGCACTTTTACAAATACCTTTTCAACACACATGTCTTTACAAACAGTTTGATAAACATGACATACAGTTCTAATACATTTGTAACACAAGCATGTTCTTTGAATAATTTTGATATTCACCAATGACATAATTATTTACAAAATTCCAGCCAGCTGTGCTGGCAGTATTTTCTGTTATCACATGCACCATTAAGACAATCTGATGAAATAATTTCCCTAATAATTACAAAATCTGATGTTTGGAATTGCTTTTACCTAACCTGAATGTTTCTTTTTTGACTTATCAAGTGTTTCACTAGAATTATACTATTCTACACAGCTATCAAAGAACCACTCCTTGGTGATATCTCTAATACTGCCATTTTTAATGATTTGCAATTCTACTTTTTTATTTGTGGATTTGTTAACAAATTTGGAGCTCTGTCTCTAGGATCCTTTTTGGTCACAACCTGAGCTCACAGGCACTGAATAGTTAAGAAGCTTCTTTAGGTTACAGCAGGTCATAATACATAATACATTCAGTAGATGTATTTGCAAAACAATTGTAAAGACAAATTGCAGATAAAATACAATAAAAAAGACATTTTACAAGTTAGAAAATTCAATGAAAGTTATTTATATATATATATATATATATATATATATATATATATATATACATATATATATATAATATATATATATATATATATATATATATATGCATATATATATATATATATATATATATATATATATATATATATATATATATATATATATATATATATATATATATACACACACACATATATATATATATATATATATATATATATATACACACACACACACACACACACACACACACACACACACACACACACATACATACAAACATATATACTTATATAGATAGATAGCTATAGATTTGTATATAGCTAGATTGATACAGAGGTCTCTACACATATTTACAAATATCCAGAAACTACATTCAGAAATATAATGCATTTTTATAGATTGTACCTTGAAGCTATAGGGAAAATAATTAGTTTCTTGGAAAGTCAATCTTTGTCTATAAGGTACTCACTGAAGTATATATTCCTGAGGTGTTCCAAAATATTTTCCTAAACATAGGTATTTAGTTTATTTCAGACTTCTTTAGATAACTAATTCCAGAGAGTTGATGCTACTTTTGGAAAAAAAATGTGTTTTCCTCCCACAGACTTGATGTCAGTTTTTAGAAGAGAGAAGTGTACTTGAGAAATGTGAATGCCCAGATTCTGCATTAACCATGACCCTAAACTGGAGCTCTTGGAGAGGTTAATTCCCCTAAACAAATCCAAATCTTACTTCATTGCTAGCTACAGATCCCCATCAATGTCCCTGAAAGATCATAGAAATTTCCTTGACCACATTGAATGCTTACTTCCTGTTAGAGGACTTCAAGTATCCAAGCAATAACTGCCACATAAAACCTAAAAATGGATATGCTCAGCATTTCTGGGCTTTCTTAATGCCAATGTGCAAGCAAACTGTAAAACTACTACTATCCTTGATCTAGTTGTTACCATCCTAGTCCTATTTGCATTCCTCTCCACATCTCCACATCTCTGGTTAAATCTGACCACAAATTGTCTTATTTTTTGTCACACCTAATGATACCACCTGACAACTAAATGGGACTGTCATTAAGGATTTCTTCAGGGCAAATCTTTTTCAGATGGTAGAAGACCAATACAACATTCCAAACATATATACAAATTACCTGAGAGTGAAATAAAAGCAAATAACACAAGCAAATTAAAAATTTAAATATCTTGTAAAAGAAGTGAATTTATGAAGAAACAGTATCAATGAGGACAACAGTTTTTGCTAAGGGTTGTTCTTAAGTTTGTTAGGAAAAATTCTATTTTATCTTTATTTTGTTGTTGTAATTGCTATTTATAAGCAGTGTCTTTTAAAGATAAAATAAATTCTTTGAATTCAGGAGGTGAAGATTTCTTCCAGTTCTTTGTGATGATCTTTCTGGCCTCAGCAAGAGTTGCTCAAGTTAAGCATAAAAAAATCTTATAAATAGTTTATTTCTTTCCGTTTCTTTTTTAATTTTGTTTTTATTACTGTATTTTTATATTTCATTTGTAAAAGGTTTATGTCTATACTGGTACATTCTATGATTTCAATTTAAGCAAAATAAAACATGTTTTGAGAAAAAAGTCCCAGCACGCCCACTTTAATGTACCCCACTGATAGAGCTGCTGCTTTCAGTCAGTGCCCATCCACCCTTAATATAAAGGCAATTTCACCAATAAACCTCTATGCTGGAACTTCATATTTATTAAGTATATTAGAAAAGAAGAAAATAATAAAAAGTTTCTAAGAAATCCTCATGCCCTTATCTTATTACCATAATAAACATGCCAGCAAGAAATGTATGAGCATTATTACATAATTCAAAGTGGGGTTTGAGCTTAAGGTCACTACATATACCAAAGTAAAAAAAAAAAATCTTTATTTTATGACATGAAATTAAGAAATAATGTCCAACAGTGCACTAAGCTCACCTATAATAATTTTGCATGTTCCAATCACAAGGGCTTAGTCATTTGCAGACACATTTAGTGCTAACTGCACTCTACCTATGCACATTATTGTCTCCGATGTTCCTAAAAATTTAGCTGCATTGAAATCACATTGGAACAAATCTTGAAATGCATGTAAAGGGCTAAAGACAACACTTCCATTGGGCCAGATAAAATACCAGATTACATTCTTACCAATGTCAACTGCACATCATCTGAACATGTACATAAACTAATTATTCACCTGTTGCCTGTCCACACAGTATGTTCCTAATGCCCAGGAGACAACATCTGCAAATCCCTTACATAAGGGTGGCCACTGAACAATCCCAGGTAATTATAGTCTCATCAGTCTATCCAGCCTTATATGCAAAGCCATGCAATGTGTCATAGCATAACTCACTTCTGCAGATATAGGCAACTTAACTAATCAACTTGACCATCAGTCTCATTCTGTGAAAGCCAGGGCCTGTCTCCAAACCCTGTTAATCTTCATTGAAACAGTTACAGAGGCTGCAGATAGGGGTCTTAGTGCACATTATTTATTTCAACCTGGACAAGGCTTTTGACACTATTAGCCGTGCTGGTATTAGTGAAAAATTAGATAAATAATGCAGATGTCTATGTAGTCTACTGGATTGCACTTTGGCTATTTAATATAAATCAAATTGTGAAAGTTGCTAGCACTCTATCAGAGAGTAAAACAATAACTATTGCAGTACCACAGTGAACAGTGCTGGACCCACTCCTGTTTGGCATTTAATTTGAAGACATCCAAGTCAGTATCCCAAACATGTGGATGACTGTGTTTACTGACGACTGAAATCTGGGGACTGCCACCTGTGTAGTCACTGATGCTACACATTTCCAGCAAGGGTTGGCATATGCATATATTTGTTGTACTGAAAACTATCAAGCAAAAGGCAAAAATAAAAGTGCAACATAGCAGTGCTTAGTAAGAAAGCTGCTCCCAGCTGGTATGTTAGAATTGGTACTCCATTTTGGACAGATATGGTCTTAAGTGGCAAGTGTATTTTCCAAGTCATGCTCTGTCATTCAGTCATCATTTTTTCACTATAGTCAGGAAATCCTTCCACGTGTCCCAGTTCATTCCAAGGAAAGAAATATGTTCAATATCCAAAATCCAAGCATGCTACTCAACTGGAAAGACAAATAACCCAAAGACTTCTAACAAAGAAAATTAATATACTTAAATCTTACAACCACTCAGTAGATTAGTATAACTCATCATATGCTTAGAAGCTCACAGAATAGTCTAATATGATCTCTGTTTCACTTTTTGATCATGAAAGCCCCAATTCTATTAGACTTCCTATATATCTTTTCAAAAATAGTAGATCTACGAACACCCAAACTAGGGACCTAAATTTGTACCAACAAATAAACATGCAAGATAGGTTCCTAACTCAAAGTGTTCCAAGGCTATGAAGAAGTTGACAGTGGAGCAAGCAAAGCACTACCTTGGTGTTCTAACTACTTTGATTGCCTTCAAGGATAACCTTGAGGACTAGACAGGTAGACACACATTTTCACCAGTGTTCTCAAGTACAGCCCTGCTTGACTAAGTCGATGAGCAGTATTAAGTGTTTAAAAAGGGTAGCAAGAACTTTGAAGTATGCCTACTTATAACTGTGTATGACTGGACATCTTCTGGTCCCTCTGAGTGTTTGCCTAGTATTTTTGTGTTTGTATGTTCTTATGCTTTTCTAATCACGTGGTTATGATCATGCTTTGTGCATTCTAATAGTGGAAGTATAAAATACAAGAATTTCTGACAGCATTGATCATGGAGGGATATTTAAACATCAGATGAGTTATGACACAAAAATCATGAAGTTGTACCTCAACCAACTCTTTATTTCAGGCTGACAATGTTATGTTTTTATGTTTTATTTTTCTTCAAATACATTTCTTGCAGGTTTGAATAAAATATCAGCATAAGCAGTAACATAGAACATATTAAGACATACACTGAAGTGGACCTACAATCTCAAAGCAAATAATCACACATGGAAGCATATCTGACATTGATAACTCATGATGTCAAGAGCTGTGTCTACGAAGTTAAAACCTATCCAGATATTACAGCATCACCACACATTAGGCACATACACACTAAAACTAAACAATAGATAGCTCAGCACCATTAATATTCTTCCTCAGTTCCAAAGCTGGAGCAATGAGCAATTCCATTTTTCATTCCTTGATTAATTTATTTTTTAAACCCAGAAAGACTTCTTTTAATTCTCCCAGCAAAATACATATTTTTCTTGAACATTGTTGTTAGAAAAAGCAAGTTACTCATGCCTGTCAACGTCTTTACTACTTGAGCTCACAGTGCTGATGTGAAACTCCTAAAAATCCAACATGCTAGTTTAGAAACAGGTAGCAGTTGATTTCTAGGTACGGAAGTGTATGCTGAACGGTTAACCACTTTTCAAGTACTTTATTTTAATCATGGTTTCCTCATTCTTAGCAATGCAATATTCTTCATCAGCCTGATTCCAAATTACGTGCACTCAGTGTAAGTGACCACTGACATTGAGAGTAGGTCTTTTGGAATCTGATCCCTGGTGTAAGCCTTTTTATAGACAGGCTTTACACTGAAATAAGTCACTTACACGGAGAGCAAGTATTTCCAAATCAAGGCAGACTTATGCTGAGAATAGCTCTTTTGGAATCTGGTCCAAAATTCAAACTGTCAGACAAAATTTAAGTAAGTAAATGATAAGAAGAGGTTGAGAGATAGTGCCCCATCTGTCTTGCTGAAATAGTGAGACTACAAAGTGTTGTCCTTTCTGGCTGGGAGTGGTGCCTTACTATAAATCTTCATTCTGAAAGGATTTGAATTTAGATATAAAAACTATTAAGGTGCTTGCCTACATAAATATTGAATGCATGCAAAGGAGGTGGAGATAACGATTCTACACACATTTAGTGTTCATCTACACAGAGACACTTTCCAATAACATTACTTGAAACAACTTTTGATAAGGCTTGCTCTTGTTTTTTTTTTGTTTTGTTTTGTTTTGCTAGTTTTGGAGTTTTGGACAGATGCATGATTTGTAATTAAGCAGTTTTGAATTAAATGTTACTATTAAAATATTTTACTAAAAATATTTTGTTGGCATGACAAAATACAGCAGTTTAATAACTGATTTATAGATTAATTTTGTATCTGAACAAGAACAGGTGACTATTATATTTCCTTTGCAAACTTTTCAAAATGAAGTAAACAATTGAATGTTCATCATTTATGTGTTGTATTCCTTGACATTAATGTCTAAGAGCTTTGATGGTGTACTTTGTAAAGACCATTCTGCATTGAATTAAAAACAAAAACTCAAACCAAAACAATAACATAGAAATACACCTGTCTACTAACCTATGTGCTTACGATAAACTACAGCATATCAGCTTTTGGAAAGTATTTCTACATATTTTATAAAACTTTTTGCAAAACTGTTTTGGGCTTGAACACAGCCATATCTGGAGGTAATCCAAAAACTGTAAATCAGGAATCGAGAACCTTTCTCTGCTATTAGCTAATGAATCTGTTTCCAGCATGTTTGGAAAAACATGGTCTACAAAGATAACGTTGGCCTGAGTGTAGCAGTGTTACTATGAGATTGACTATGCATCACTTCTAATGTCTTATTAATGTAGTACTGTAGTGAGAAGGACCCATCCCTTCCCTCTACTTCATACATCTGTTAGAGTAAAATCTCAGTTAACCAGTACCCATGGGGATTGGCAGATACCGGCTAACTTTAGGTTCTGGTTGCTTGAGAGTTATTATTAAAAATAGGCCTGACTAATACTGTACCCTATGCTATTTGTTTGGTTTGACTTGTTTTCAGCCTGGGGAGAGAGGGAATTTATTTCTATATTGATTTTTAAAATTCTTAAACTCTAAAAATGTAAAGTATGTTTCTGTGGGGGCGGGGGGGGGTGCATCTAATGAAAATTATACTGTATATTTTTCAATATTTTTTTCTGGTTGCTTGAGTTCCCGTTAACTGAGAGTTTACTGTATTCCTATGACTAGGAAGTTCTCATGAAATGTACCTTACTCATTGCACCATTTTCTTATATTCTAGTTAGCAACCCTCACTTTAGTTGGCCTTTTGAGCTTAAAGAAATCAGAGCAACTTCTGTGATTTAACAGACTGAGTAGCATTCAAAGAAAAAAAACAACCAAGCGTAACGCTACACATTTGACATGAACTTTTCTCTCTATTCTCTTTCCAGAGGTTGTAAATTAGATCTGCTAAATTTGGATTTTCAGCTATCCTAAATAAACTGCAAAATTAACTTCTACTTCATATCATATCATGAGGATTACAGTATCAGGAGGAAATGTTGGAGAAAGTCACCCTGCTTGGAACCTCTACTTGACTTTCAAGGCCATGATGGACCCAATTCTGCTTTACATATTACATATCCAAAAAAAAGTAATATCACCAACATCAGTTCAAAGGACTGAAATTTGCATAAACATGCTAATAGAACCTTTTAGTGGGAAGATATCGCCCCAAAAGGATACCCTGTTTACGGAATAATTATATTGCATAAAATGTTGAATTAAAAACATGAAATAAAAAGCATGAATTCTAAACTTAATAAATCGCTCCATCTAGTGTCAAAAGGCATACATTGGTGAATGAGTAACCTTAACAAATACTTGCACTTTTAAATGTGGGTTTTTTCAACAATGCCCTTTCATTGCGAATAGCATGGATATAATTATTCATTAAAAGTTTTTATTAGAAATTATATTTATTTAGGGTTCAAAACCATTTTAAATATTATAAAAAGTTTTTAGAATGTAATTTATATATTTAAAAGGAAACTGTTTTTGTGTTCCTGCACTTAATTTATTATGCGTGATTTAATTTATTACATTTTATTGGTTAATTAACTCCTTAAGTAGTTGATTGGTAAGGGTATTTTTATGTAATACCTTTGTTATATGTTATCTGATGAAGTTATTTTGACAAAAATGTACTGGTACATATCAGCATTTATGTTTTGTGGTTTACTGCTGTTCCTGTGGTCTACGTTTCAATAAATGGTGTGTTTGTGGTGGAAACGGCTATCTGAGTGCTTTTCTAGATTTAAGCCAGTAGAGATGCTTTGATCAAAGAGGTTAAGTAGTGGTTCATATAGGTCATATTTCATAGCAAATATGGTATATTGTTTGGACCCCTGAATGAGGTGTTCTTAGATTTTTGAGAGGGCTGTGACAACTTGCTCCATGGTAATTAAATGGGGTGGATGACATTTTGATATAACTGGAAGGTGTAAAATGTACACAATGTTTATCATCTAGGTTATTTGCTATTTCATTTGGGTCAAAATGTGTAGTACTACTCAGGGCTGGCTCAGAGCATCTTTGCATATTAGTTTGTAAATTCATGACTTAGTTAAACAGAGATTTGCAGTTATTTTGAAGTTATGTGGCTATTTTAATTTCATACTTAGCTTTAAGCTTACTAATAGTTCCTTTCTATAGTTTGTGTGCTCTAAAGGTAGGTAGAATGAGGCCTCATAAGCACTAAGCAATTTCTGTCTATTGTTACATAATTTATTTTTACAGGCATTCCATCACAGGGGTTTGTTACTAAATTTCGCATTATATTTGGTGCAGATAGAGACTGTCTTATTAAAACAGCTATTTAAGTGAAAGTAAAAGTCAGAGGCATAGGTAGCAGCTTTAGCAGTCACATCCAGTGAAGGTGGATTACCTTGGAATTTATTTAGGTAATAAAGCAATTGAATAAGGTTTGCTTTTGAGAAGTCCCTATGCACACAAGTAGTTTCAGGGGAAGTACCACCATTTTTAAAGAACAAGGTCATTAATTTTTTTATTTGATTTAGCAAGGTAGGATGGTACCTATGGAGATGTGTAAAAAGTGGCCATATTTGCTATGACTAGATTAAGGATATTGAGCTCCTAGCAGGATGGTTAACTATTTGTAAAAGAGAGTTAGCATTTAAAATGTCAACTGAGCATCAGACATGCTAACTATTGAGGATGTAAGTCAGCCCTTTTATTACAGGGTAGTTGAACTCCACCAGTAGAAAGGTGCTGGGTTTAATAGGGGTTTCAGCTATTGTATTAAGACAGCTATTGTGCTCAGAAAAGGACATAAGAGTGTGTTCTATAAGTAGCTGTGAAGTGGTAATTAGTTTTGTCTATGATAATTTGGATATTTAGGTTTTCATATTTGATGTCCTGAGTAATCTATTATCAGATATAGGTCTGAAGACATGATAGACTCTTTACACAGGAGTTGATGGACGGCTTCCTTTGCTCAGAAACCACTTCTCTGTAACAGCACATATGCATGTGATCAAGTTGCAGGAAAGCCTGAACTGAAGGCATTTTTTTAGAGTTCTAACATTAAGTAGAACCACATGAAAGTGCTGTAATTTAGAATCGACTTAGTTGGAAAATCCATCAGATATACTTTGGCACTATGGTAGCAACACAGTCTAACCAAAATGTGAAAGCCTTGGTAAGAGATGTAAAGACAATCCCTGCAAAGCAGGAAGGAGTGTCATCAATCACATCCTAAGATGACACAAACTGTATCTCTTGTAATGACAGCTTTGTATGATTTGTGTGATTTTTTTTTCATTTGGAAGGCTGCCCTTACAGTAGCATTCATCTGAGTTACATTAATACCATGTCCGCAGTGCTCTAGGAATCTCATAAAGTCCCACATTTCAAGGGTCTTGTTATCTCCTTACATTGAATAAAAAGAATCAGTTATTTTCTTTGTGCTGGGTTCATGAAGATGAGTGTAAACTGAAATTAGAAGGGTAACATACTTCAGCAATATGCTTCCTTGCTTAAGTTGAATGACCCATTTGATAAGCACTTAGTTCCAAACAAACATTTGAAAGGACTTGGCTGTGTTGTAAGTCTTTTGTAATTTTTCAGAAACTAGGATACTAAGGCAGAGAAACCATTACCTTAAACAGACCCCAAAAATGTCATAGATCAATTGGCATCTTCTAATTCGCTGATAAGTATATGTCATATGTGAGTGTATGTGTGTGTGTGTGTGTGTGTGTGTGTGTGAGTGTGTGTGTGTGTGTGTGTGTGTGTGTGTGTGTGTGTGTGTGTGTGCGCGCACGTGTGTGTGTGTATGTGTGTGTGTGTGTGCGCACGTGTGTGTGTGTGTGTGTGCGCACGTGTGTGTGTGTGTGTGTGTGTGTGTGTGTGTGTGTGTGTGCGCGTGCGCACGCGTGTGCATGTGTGCATGTGAGACTTTTCCAGAAGTGTGGTAGGCACTGTTAAGGACTTGCTTTTCTGTTTTGTTCCCAATGAGTGCCTGGATTAGACCTGGCTCCTAACAACTCTGAATTGAACAATGTTGGCTTTGGAGAAAGAGTGAGCAAAATTAATTAATGATCTAAAGTATGTACCTGTGGACCTCAGTGCAAATCATGGGGCAGGAAATACAGTTATTGGTAATATGATTCAATTGAACTGTCTTGTGAAAGTATATTACCAGGTGATGTTTGACTCAAAATACTTATTAGAGGGGTGATTTATGTTAGAGAGAGTGACTAGAAGAAGAAGTTACAAAGCCTTTTATAGAATATACTGTCTCATGCATGCATTCTCATTTTTTTCATTTTTTTCACTGCTTTGACATGCTCTTGGTCGCTGGAAGCTGAATGTCGAAGAATGTTATTTATTATAGTAATGATCACTGCTCACCACCTAAGGAAGAGTGTGGAAAAGGATGTAATATTAATAATAGCTTCAACCAGGTAGTTTTAAAGTAAAGGAACAGGTATTCTGAAATAAAAAAAAAAACAACTGCAAGATAAAAATGAAAATTTAGTTTCTTCAGCCTCTCTCACTACAGCATTCATATCCACTTATTTTTATAACCAGTAGCTAAGAAAACTGAGAAGCAAAATTAAGGATTCCATGAAGAGTAGTGGATCATGTTATTTTTCTGAAAACTCATTTGATAAGGGACTCACAGGAATCATATTAAATTCAAGTCTACTGAGTCTTAGGCATTTTTGTGTAAATACAGAGGAAATTCAAATGATGTGTTCTTAACAGTAAGAATTCATTTTATAATAAGGTAAATTAGTGTAAAATTAGATATGACTAGATAAGAAACAATAACAAGCCTGTCAATAGCACACTTACACATGGTACCTGATAACTTAATAAGCTGATACATAACTGGGGATTCAATAAACTCCATGTAGACTTCGGGTGAAGCCTACACGGATTTTACATTTTAGCGGGATGAGCAGCAACGCTAATCACATACTCATGTTCCTCATTGTGCTTAAGCAAGCAAGGCTTTGTAACCACCAACAGTGTTGCTGGCAAGGAAACCACACAGAGCAGCACAAATACAGAAAGAAGAAGCGTTCGAGTTACCTATCAGCAAACCCGCTCTGCAAGATTGCTTGGATATTCACAATTACAACCAGGGTAGGAAATACTGCAATAACAGCAGTAACGGCACAGCAAAGAAAAGCATATCGAGTGAAATATACCCTAAAATAATTACTTGCAGAATGAAATAATGGAGAGAGAGGCAACGAAAAGGAAAGATGCGCTGGGCAGGCAGAGTGTGGTGATGAAAACGTGCACAAACATGAATGATAGGAATGAATACAGAGGAAGAGGGCATGGTAAATATGGAAATATCCCCAAGATAGGATATGTCAATATATATTCACGTCCAAGACAAGTCAGTAGCATAGCATTATGCACATGTGTAGATAGCACAGTAGATACTGCTGTTTACACCTTCTGATCAAGTGCATTAGGATATGATCACACATGATAATACATATGCAATGGTCATATAAGGTTACATGTAATTAGAGGTAAATGGTTGTGATATGAACTTCACTGAATATCTGCAAAATGACTTGCTTGAATATGACTGATGTGTCACTATATCTTTCAACCAATCAGGGGCACATAGCAACAGACTCCTAGATAAATGTAGAAAGAAACCGGTACACTCATGGACACTTTTAAAATATTATGACTATTAACCTGTGGCACTGACAGCAGATGTCATTGTAACTTACTATACATGTTATGCAGTAACAGACGTGCACAACTGTTATGATTTTCAGTATTTTATAAGAGGAATTCACCACCCCTTTCCCAAGATTGACCCCTTTCTGGAGTGGTTAAGAGGGACATTGTTAAACCTGAAGTTGAAATCATAGGCAATCCTGGCAAGTTGAGAGGTCTGCATGACACATAAGCCCCAATCCCCCCCTGCAAGAATCAAACCCATGCCATCACTGTTGTCAGTGAGTTGTGTGCAACACAGAATGATGTATCACACATGTGTCTAGTTGAGAGTCTTGAAGGGAAGTCTGCACTGTCAAATCCTAATGGGTATGTATCCCAGGGCATAGTTCTGCATGGCCTACCAGATGTGGGAACTCACTGTGCCAAATGTGATACACTTGACTAAAGCATCCTTGCCTGATGTAGGTATTGGCCATACAAATAACACATATAAACACCAGTCTATTACAGGCAGATTCCCTACACACAGCTGGGTATAGCATTCATCTGCCACAAGCAATAGCAATGGATATTGTCTGAAGCATCTGCAATTGATATGTGAATTAAGAAGTGATCCATTATAATGAATAGTATAGCAGTATGTGAGATTGATGGGAATGTATCAACTATGCCCATGTGCACAGAAATTATAGTACTGCAAAGTCAAGTGTCAATGCTTGAGGAAGCTGTCACTGTAATATTGTACTCATGCCAAAAATTATATAGAGCACACTCTATAAGTACATATCGAACCACAAAACACATGTACCACATGATCATCGTCTCCCTGACATTGCCTGTGAAAATATTAAACTGCCATGAAATCCTAGCATATGTCCTTATGTGTTCATGCAAACTATCAAGTGGTAATACTGATATGCTGTAGTGGCATGTCTGTGTTGCAATTCAGTCACACTATAGCTGTTTGTACCTATGCTACAATTGACCTTCAAGGTGTACATCACCTCCAAATAAAACATTGGGTTTGAATCACATGTGGTGCAGTGGAACTGTTTATACAGTTAGATAGCTCTACCTGCCTCATGTCATTACATCAGTTGTACATCATATGTCTATATGTTTATCAGTGGAAATGTGTGGGTGAGGTTCCTGGCACCATATGTGGACACATGACAACTGAGATGGATCCAGTTCATGCAGAGCAGTTAATGACACAAATGCTTGCAGTCACACAATGCTGCTGGGGAACAAAACCTGTATAATCCTTATGAAGATCAACACAATAGTGCATACAATAATTTAACCAAGGTTGCAAGTGAATCTCAAAACGTCATATGTTTGTGTATATAACAGCATTATAACATATTGATGAATTCAGGAGTATGTGCCCATGTAACCAGTATGATGTAATATTGTTGAATCTCAGGTAACATTTCCAGGTGCTAGGTATACACATGCACACTTATGCCATACTGCAGTTGCCATTGTGATGACTGAATGAGAACTTTGTAGAATGTGGATATACTGCACTGTCAGAACACATGCCTTAGTAAGGAAACAATATACATAGCATCACCCCATGTCAACAGTCCTCAAGAGGCATAGTAATACAGCTGATATGGCAGAAACATGTAATCAAATAGCAGCAGTGGGCATCAATACAGTAGCTCAGATCACAGATTGGAATACACTGTTGTAGTACTCCAGTAAATCCACAGCTTAACACAGCACAAGTGGATGAAAACAACAACAACAACAACAACATTGACATGTGTAATGTTCATAGGATCCTAGGAGATTACCAGACTAATGGACAAGAGCCCATACAAGCATGGCCATTATTATCCCATTTAACCCAAACTGCTCTCTCTAGGTGAGGGAAGATAGTTGGAGTACGTGCGTATGTGTGCATATGTTTAATTTTATTACAGACTGCCTCTGTCTATATGGGGCATGGGCACAACCCCATGAGTGAATTAGCAGTCACACAACTAGTGGTCTGAAGATGTTTTGTAGAGGGCCATGGAGGGGCTCTGCTTCACGATGTGTGTATGCATCCGCAAGATGAAAATATCATCAGTATTACACAGAAAGGATGTTATGTGGACAAAAAATGGGATGTTGAATTCAGCGGGCTATGGAAAATTTTCTCCTAAGTAGGAGTAAAATGTGAACAGATTCAAAACATCATACAATGACTGTAATAATCCAACAACCCACACACACATACCAACTGACTTATCTCAGATTCAAACAACATACCTTTCTAGGTATAGCAGCTGGATTCCATATAAAGTAAGACCAGTGCCATTGCAGATGTCTAACTTACACTCTGGCAGAGCGCACTTTATAGAGGATGGGATCATCATTGTATGCCGAGAAGATCTTGGGAGAAGTTTCTAACATAGCCATGAACTCCCAACCCAGTGTAAAATTGTCTCCAGACTGATGGTTGAAGGAAGACAACAGTAGGTAGGCTTATGTTGATATGGTCTGCACACACACACACACACACACACACACACACACACACACACACACACACACACACACACACACACACACGTTGACTGCTGTTAAACTGGAACCTCTACCTATCTAGGTTACACAAGCAGGAGTACACAGTACTTATTGTTAGCAACATTGCAGAAGGCTAACTTTAACAGTGTAACAGTGCACATTATAGAAGATTAAAAATCAGTGTAAAATGAGAAGATAATGTTGGGAGAACTGTATTTAATTGCTGCTGAGTTATGTAACAGTGGAAAGGCATTGCCTGTATGCTACTTGAGTGAGGAGAGCAGGATATGGACTCATGCTCATCATACTATGCACACATCCATTCAGATATAGACACATACACACACACACACACACACACACACACACACACACACACACACACACACACACACAAGCACAAGTTGACTGCTGTGAGATTAAAAGCTTTACCTATTGTGTTAAACAAGCTGGAGTACACAGTACCTAACACTAGCAACACTGCAAAAGTCTAACTTGAGCAGTGACAGAGTGCACTTTATAGAGGATGACATCATTATACAGTTGTATATTGTTGTAGGTAACATATACTGTTATGAGACATGGGCACAAAGTCAAGATTTGTGATATGATTGTATGAGCAGTTTGCAAAAGTACTTATAAATACATGCTAGCAGCCTAGGTCAAATAAACAATCGTAAATGCATCGTGTAGAAATGAGACAGACATGTACCTGTTTTTCAGGATGTTGTATAGATGAAACACACACACAAATACACACGCTCACACGCACACATGCACACAACACACACACACACACACACACACACACACACACACACACACACAAACACACACATGTGCGCGCGCATGTGCGTGCGTGCACACACATATGAAACACCACTAGTGCAATGATGGAGTTATGTGCCTTCATATTTGGATGAAGGTATGTAAACATTAACCCAAATTACTGACAATATGAATGAAATATGATCATGCATGACTAATGTCCACTGTCACTATAAACCCATACCAAATATAACAATGCATTTAAGCTATGTAATTTTGGAGTCTGTTTGACAATGGCCCAAGTATTGATATATCAATTACAAGTGCATTGCTGCAGAGTACACATACTTTTTTTGGTATTCATCTGTAGCCTGCACGGTTACAGGGTACAGATGAATAACAGAAAGTATGTCTTCAGTCAGGCACACTTGTCACTGCCTTTCTTATGTGTTTGTAAATGTATTTCTATGTAATGGAGGATTACAGTCCAGTAACCAGAGTTAGACATGCTAAATACCTCTTCACAAAGTGTATCATCAAGAAGATGATTTCCGCGGATGATGGCAAAGTATTTGTGCATGTGTGGTTCTCCTTTCAGGAAATGAACTTAGACTTGTGACGTAGCAAGGGCCACTGATGCTCACTGTCAAACTGTGGCCAAACAGGGACATACAGCAACTGACCTCACTGGGGTTAGCTGTATAATACATCTGTTTCTTGTTAATGTTTCATGTGTCAGGTTTGCAAGGTATGTTGTGGAAGAAATTCCTGCAGCTAGCATAATGTGCAGGCTGTAGTCTATATTTGAAATGTATTGGGCAAAGTTTTATTACATAAATGACTGTTGTCCATGTCCTCCCCGTTTGTGTCATGTTAAGCACCACGCAAATGCAGTTCCCTGCTTAAGAAAAACAGAAAAAATGTAGTATAGTACACCTTCCTTCATGCAAACAGTCTCAGTGGCAGTGCATGGCCAACAGCACTCTGAACAGTACTGAGTTTGGAAAATAGAGGTGTTGCTTGACTTTCTGTGTGATACAGGGTGTAAGATCAGTAAGCTCCTGGTAAGACCACAAGTAAGTCAGAGTTCAAATCCAGATAGTTCTCCTTTTTACAAATGGTGTTAGGATGTCATTAATTAAGTAAATGTGATCAGGACTGAAAATGTGACCATCAATGACTACACTAAAGTATGTGTCTTGCCCACATTGTGTCAGTAATGCCTACCTCAATGCACTTCTAAAACTACTAGCTGTTTTGCAGGCTTCAGTGCAAATCACAACTTAACTGTGTGTACAGCTTGCTACAAATGACAAGGGGTGGTACAGATTTAAAAAAAAATTAGTATGACTCCAAACATATGCTAACTCTTTGTGTAGGGGTGCATATCCTGAAAAGTGTGTGCAGTATGCTTCTTCATAGTAAAGACAGTTTCCACATCATATTAGATGAAAATTTCATCCATCATCCCACTAAAGATGCTACCATATATTGTGATGAAACGGGGGAAGTGATGACAGACATAGGACTGTAGAGGACATAAGAGGTACTTTGCTGGCACATTCCTGAACATCCTAATGTTTTGTTGGTATGATGTGTCTTGTCAATCAGAATATGTCCTGTTCTGTAGCATGAATTGCATGAGATAAGGATAAAGGACATATAGAGTGGCAATGATTAATACATCCACATACATCTGTTTGAAGATGTGGGACATCTAAAATATAATGGTGCCATGTGGGAATTGATTTTTGACAGTTATATCAATTGTGGCCCACCGTACAGTTTACATGATAGGCACACATATCATACTTATGTTGGAGAAGGGGTAGACAGATGGGCAGGCAAGAGATACACAGGAAAGAGACCTCTGAAAACAGTACTTTAGAGCATCCCCTTCTGCTGGGTTATAAGCCTTGATGAGATACAAATGTACGTTTATATACCTGGTCATCACCCGAACATGACACAAAGGGAATCCTACAGCAGATTTTTAAACCTTGTACACTAGAGAAGCACTAATAGGCTATTTAATCAAGGCAATATGTTGGTATTATCTATTATCAGAGTTGTGACTGTATGCAGAAACCATGAGATGTCCTTTACATTCATCAGCCTTTGCACACACATAAAGAGGGGTTGGAATGAAGGGGTGAATACAAGGAGAGATGGACATACACATAACAATGCTTGGTGTAATGGAACATTCATAGACATGTTTTTGTGTGCACTCATTATTAACTTGACATGCTCTGTAGCATGAAGTGCCTGATATAGGGATATAGGGTTAGGAAAGGGACAACAGGCTAATGAGAAGCAGAACAAGGTTGGATAAATATCTCATAATTGTGGGGTTGGATGTCACTTCATCTCCATAAGAACTCATAAATGTGGCAAATGTTAACATCTGGGTGATTAAACATATAAACATATAATGTGCTTGCAAAGAAATTATGTGAGTTGCATCTGGAATTGAACTCTCAGTGCTAAGGGCAAAAACAATCTTCAGTGAAGTTATTTATGTCAACACTCTACATAGGAAGTAGCACTTCATTACATCCAGCAATCTAAGAACTATTGGAGTAACTGTTTCTAAGCAGTGCCTTTACTCAGCTTTAACTTTGCGTTCCTACAGCTCAGTGAGTTTAGGAAATATTGAGCAGAGATAACCAGTCTAGTGTGGTCGATGGAAAAAATTAACCAGATTTTACCATAGGATGTGAACAGCCATTCACCACCATGCAGCACTGGTGTGTGATGCCAAACTTTGTGCAAATGCAGAGGACAAAAAGTGGATGTTTCATTATAGGCCATTTCTGGCCATGTGTGTTGTATGTGATTCTATTTTTTGGCCAGATTAAACACATGAAAATGGGGCTGAGATGAAAGTGGTGAAATGGGAAGGCAAACAGAGGGAAGAACAAAGGGGAAACAATATAGCTATTTTCAGGAGGGGACTGGGAGAGAACCATAGATATCCACTTCTTCACCACAGTAATGTGCACAGATAGGGCTGTCACCACAACATCGATGAGTGAAAACAATGTAACGATGCTGTATAGCCAACTGGACCAAACAAAGTGTGTCAGCAAGTTACATATGTGAACTGGAGAGCTATGTATGGTAGAAATTGTTTTGTGGGATAGGTGCCCATTTATTTTTTGTTTCAAAAAGAGAGGAATGTTGGGAAAGGAACCTAGGGATGTGAAGGTCATGTAGGTAGTGTAACTAAGGAATCAGGTGCAGACAAACAGGACATACAAGACACAGGGACTGCGATGGACACAAAAAGGTTGGGGGACACCCTGGTTTTGGGTAGGTAGGGGACATCAGAGGCCCATGCTCATCAAGTGTGGAAACAGTGAAAATCTAGTCCTCACCCACAGAACTGCCTTCACTGTACCCTTCCTCAATTGTTTATGAGACTGCTGGACGTGGGAGTCTTTTTATATTCTTAGGAGTACCTTCTCCAGTTGGTTGATATGGGCACCAAGGCCACTATCTATCAGATCTCACACCATCCCTGACAGCTCTTGATGGGTAACATAATCACTAGCTTCACCAGTACTCCAGGAGGGTACCACTGCACCACCAGCTGGAGGGCTGCTACCTGATGAGGAAGGGCCAGGTAGAGCAGGGGTTGTGGAGGCAGTACTGTCAGGTTCTGTCCCAGATTTGCTGGGAGTTGGTCTGGCAGTGGAGGGTTGGCAGGCCAAGCCACAGTGGTTAACACACATCCTTGTACTAAAATGGATTGGTTTGCTAGCACAAAGGTATGACATCAGAACAGTGTGATTTCAAGTAAGCCAAAAAAATAAATAAATAAAAATAAGAAAAGACAGAGAGCAATAGAGATAAAGAGTGTGGTGAGACAAAAAAAAAAAGAAAAGAGATGATAGAACCATGATATGTCACATTCATTCTTTATTACAAAAAATAGCCATGTGTTATTATCCCAGATGTAGAGCTTTTACACTCCCCAAAATTATTGTGAATTCTTACTAGTAATCCTTGGAATATGATGCACATACTCAATAGATGCTTTCAAAAATCACTACAGAGTAAGTTAACAACCTGGCATTAAAGACAATAATGCTGCATTTCAACTGTAAAAATGATACCTGATGAATGTGAATCTACAGGTTAGTTGTGGGTATTAAATCCACATAATCTGAATGCACCACTACACTTGCCTAATGCAATCAGCAACAGCTAAAGGAGAAAGCAATCTTGCTTGCTGTGACTGTTAAGATATGTATGCTGAAGTTGCTTCTGATTGGTGGAAGCACAATAATTAATACAATCAGGGTCAGTTGAGCTGCAGACATATCTCTTGCCACTCTGAGTCTCATCAATCTCTTGGCATGTGCCTCCCTGTTCACAGCGATTCCCTGTGGAGCTGTGAAATAGAGAATGACAGAAGAAGAGACATGGAAGCATTATGCATACCAGTCTTGGTTATCTACACTGTTCCATGTCATTTCATGTTGCTTGATTAGTATACTTATACAAGTGGGGGTGGGGGGTGGGGGGTGTTAGCAGTTCTAAACTTATGCAGACACTGGTCAAGCTGTGTTGCTTGCACCTCTTAAGGTCACTGTAGTGGTGCCTACAACTCGCCCCAGTGCGTAGTATGCTGATTATACTGAAAACAGCTTTGGCTAGGCTGTTTCAAGCCTCAGCCTTTTACTGAGAAACAATATAGTCCTCCTGCAGTTGCCTCTGGCTGCAGTGCTTCACGAGGAGTGCAACAAAGATTTTCAACTCCCCACACTCCACCTCTGTGCTTTGAATTTCATACAATCATCCCTATCACCTGCCATGTCTGCAGAGGTCCTCCAACAACAGTAGCAATGGTTTCCTTTTTTTTTTTTTTTTTTCTTCAAAACAGGTTTATTGTTTTAACATATAAGAGAAATATCATAACAATTTTATACAAGTAATTAAAAATAGGTATTATTATAATATTCAACAAAACAACTAAAGTATTTACAAAGACATCCACTACAATCAGATCAATTAATTAAACTAAAATACCATGTTATTGAAATTAAAATTTTTTTAACAAATTTTGTAAATTATCCCATACAATATAATAAGATGTTTTTCTATTTGTTCTTGTCCTAATTGTGTTTATTTCCATATGGCACACTATATTCATAACATTTTTAAATTCATTGAACGAAGGAGGTGTATCTGAAATCCAATTTCTAGTTATTATTTTCCTAGCCACTGCTAGAATAGACCATAACAAGGGAAGCTTAACCTTTTTAACACTTTGAGGTACAGGTGTGTTGAATAATATAAGAGATTTAGAAATAATGAAATTATCTGTAAAAGAGCCTGCAAAAATTCATTAATTGACTTCCAATATTCTTTCAATTTTATACAGTCATAAAACATATGAGCCCAGTCAGCATTAATTTCTACATTACATCTCTTACATAAATTATCTTTATTATTTATTTTATTCATCATCAAAGGTGTATAAAAGATCTATGTAAAAATTTCCATGTATAAAGTCTCCAGACAATGGAAGACGTAGTTCTATAAGCAGATTCCAATATATATTGTTTATCTTGTTGATTTGGTGGGTCCCCATTAATAGAAGTGAAATAATTCCAGTATGAATCTACACTGTAAAAAGTTTCTTGTCTGATAATTTTATGTATGTATGAAAGTTTACCTTTATCAGAAACTTTATGTTGTAAATTTAATATCAAGTAATCACTCAGTGTTGGAATAGATTCTTTAACTGTTATAGACATTAGATCTATTTTATTAATGAGATGTTGTCTAAAGGTCTGAACCCCTAATCAGCAAGTTTCTCTTAGATCAAATTCTTGTTTTAAGAAATCTAGATTTTTAACTTTATTATCAGATATCAACTGATACCAGTACTTTAGATCATTATCTATAGTTAAATGAGTTCCTTCAGAAGTAGATGACAAAAGCATACCCTGAGTATACATTATAGGGAATACAATAAAATTCCATTCCCTATACTTAGGGTGCATGAATATAAAGTTACGATAACTAATAATAATATTTAATGGGTAACAAACCATATGTTTAGGTGTAACAGGTGAAGTACAAAATTCCTTTAGTAACCATAACATGGAGTTATTTACAATCATATTTTTATGTGTTAAGGAGATTTTCATGAAGTGCATACTAATTAGCTCCCAATAATCTTTCCATTTTGTGACATATGACTGATCTATTAATAAAGTAATAACTTTTACAATAGAAGAGATAGTATATAAATTAAAGTCTGGAAAAGAAATACCCCTTGAGACCAGCTATTAGTATGTTTCTTTAATGCAATCCTAGGTCTATTAGGTGCCCATAGGAAATTTAACATTAGTGTATTCAGTTTCTTGATAATTATTTTTGTAGGTGGAAGTATTATTGATTGTATTAAGTATAAAATCTTGGGAATATTATCATTTTAATAATTGTAAGTCTCTCCTCCATAGTAAAAACATATTATTCCAGGT